>NC_036860.1:55124364-55211300 GCF_002910315.2 Salvelinus sp. IW2-2015
TAAATTTCACATGCTGTTGTGCAAATGGAATAGACAAAAGGTGGAAATTATAGGCAATTAGCAAGACACCCCAATAAAGGAGTGGTTCTGCAGGTGGTGACCACAGACCACTTCTCAGTTCCTATGCTTCCTGGCTGATGTTTTGGTCACTTTTGAATGCTGGCGGTGCTTTCACGTATTTAATAAGAATATTTCATTCATTCAGATCTAGGATGTGTTATTTTAGTGTTCCCTTTATTTTTTTGAGCAGTGTATTTCGCTTCCTTGTTTGAAGTCGAACCTTGCGCGTCCAAGTTTACGCCTCCCCCAGAAAGTTCCTGTCTGCTTCTTCCTGGAGTGCTGCAGATACTGCAGGATTTTGTTCCAACTAGGCACCGCACCGGACCAACTGAGCTAATTGATCATTTCAATGATTGCCTAAATTCAACACACCTAGTCTTCCAGTTCGGTTACTCCAGGACCAGGGTTGCATATTCCCGATTTACACTAACCCCGTCTGTTGTGCACTCGTCGATTAAGTTGCTAAACAACCAACCTGTCTATAATGAACGGTGGCTACAGTCAGTGACGAAACGTTATATCCCCATAGCAACCAATTTGCATAGACGTACACATTTTCCTGTCAGCGTTTGCGCCGAGTCAGAAACATTTTTCAGTTCTTGTAAATGTATTATATTGCTCTTCAAATCATTATCCAAAACATTTTTCTCAAACAGTAATGTGAAGCTGTTATTGTAGTAGGCGTTCCTGTCGAGTATTAATATTTCAGCACTTTTAGAACTGTGACGTCACATAGATACATTTGACAGGAGTGGGCGGTCTGACGCATGCGCACAGCGTGACATGGAAAAATAATCTTGAACAGCTGTAGCTACCATTCTTATTATACCTCAGTGGTTGCTACCAAAAAATACTAGTAACTGTCTGCGGCTGTATTGTAGCCATCTGGAGGTTCTGTACAGGGAGTCGGAGGAAGCGAAATAGCTAGCTCGTGCCGCTAACTGGCACAATGTCCCTGCAAAGGTGTCAAACTGATTGGGAAGAAATTGACCAAGAATATCAACAATTACAGGTAGGCCTATGTGAAGCCTGTTTGACAGCTAGCTAACGTTAGTGCGTAGCGTGACGTGTACTACCGTCAGTTCGGCAAGAGAGGAGGATGATATAGCTACGATTGTCAACTCAGTTTGGTAGATTGCTAGCTAGCCTGTTAGTTAGTTTGCTAGATAGCTTAGTTAACCCAGTATACTAATTTTACAAAAGGTTATCGGGTAACGTTATAATTGTACACAATATTTTGTATTCAGGAGCTTTCCAATATAATTATGCTGAACAAAAATATAAACGCAACATGTAAAGTGTTCGTTTCATGAGCTGAAATGAAAGATCCCAGAAATCTTACATGTGCACAAAAAGCTTATTTCTCTCATTGTCTACAAATTTGTTTACATCCCTATTAGTGAGCATTTTTCCTTTGCCAAGACAATCCAGMCAGCTGACAGGTGTGGCATATCAAAAATTATATAGCATGATCATTACACATGTGCACCTTGTGCTGGGGACAATAAAAGGYCACTCTAAAATGTGCAGTTTTGTCACACAACACAATGCTACAGATGTCTCAAGTTTTGAGGGAGCGTACAATTGGCATGCTGACTGCGGGAATGTCCACCAGAGCTGTTACCAGAGAATKTAATATTCCTTTCTATACCATAAGCCACCTCTGTCGTTTTAGAGAATTTGCAGTACATCCAACCGGCCTCTCCACCGCAGGCCATGTGTCTGGTTTTGTGTGGGCAAGCGGTTTGTTGAAGTTAACGTTGTGAACCATAACCCCCAGTGCCCCATGGGGCGGTGGGTTTATGGTATGGGCAGGCATAAGCTATGGACACTGAACACAATTGCATTTTATCGATGGCAATTTGAATGCACAGAGATATGTGTTGAGATTCTGATGCCCATTGTTGTGCCATTCATCCGCCGCCATCACCTCATCCTTCAGCCTGAAAGTGCACGGCCCCAAGATCTGTACACAATTCCTGACRGCTGAAAATGTCGCAGTTCTTCCATGGCCTGCATACTCACCAGACATGTCACCCATTGAGTACGTTTGGGATGCTCTGGATCGACGTGTTAGACAGTGTGTTCCAGTTCCCGCCATTATCCATCAACTCCGTACAGCCATTGGAGACAATCAACAGCCTGATCAACTCTATGCGACGGAGATGTCTCGCTGCATGAGACAAATGGTGGTCAGAAAACACTGGTTTTCTGATCCATGCCCCTACTTAAAAAATATTTTTTAAAAGTTATCTGTGATCAACAGATGCATATCTGTATTTCCAATCCTTAAGTGCCTAATGAATTTATTTCAAATGACTGATTTCCTTATGAACTGTAACTCAGTAAAATCTTTGCAATTGTTGCATTTTATATTTTTGTTCAGTATAGTGTCCTGGGGTATGCGAGTCAGGTTTACTTGAATTGGTGCAGCTAGCTAGATTTAATATATGGAAATTTGGCCAGTGAATGGCAAATGTTAGCTCGTTAACTAGCAATAATAGCCTGTTGAAGTCATAATAACCAGCCAGCAAACTAGCTAGCTCAGTTTGATAACAATGATTAGTACCTAGCTAGTTGTTTTTTTTTATAGTGAAATCCCCCAAATCAGTCAACCAATGCAGGTATGTAGCAAATAAGGGTCACTTTAACCAGGGTGCAGTGGCTTCTTTCCCTCTCATTTCCTTCTTGACACCACTTGAAAGGACAGGATAAGTTCAATGATACTGCAAATGCAATGCTGTCTTCCATCCACCTGTTATATTCTGCCAGATCAGGGATAAGCCTCAAACTCCTTAGAAATTAAAGGGAGGGATCTGTCCTAGACTGCATGCCTAAACTCTTTGGTGAAAATAATTGCCGATTTGACAGTCTCTACTATCAACATATTTGAGTACAGATGAAACATCCTTCGCTTATTTATTTACATTTTATTTATAGGAAACTCACAAAGTGTACAGACAGAAGCTCGATGAGCTCACCAACCTCCAGGCAACATGCAGCAGTGCCATTAGTAAACAGCGGAAGGGTCTAAAAGACCTCGGGCACAGTCTGTGCAAGTAAGTAGCCTACTCTTAGTGCTGTCAGTTGACACGGAATGGTTCAGTCTTATTTTCCTGTTCCAAAGGTCCCCATAAGTAGGACCTGAGCATTTAAAGGTTTAATTTTCTTCTACAGGTGCACAAAAACAAGTGGTGAGAAAGAAATGGAACTGATCAAAGACATCCAAATGCAAATTAAAGACAAAGAGAATTTCTTCTTTGATATGGAAGCCTATTTGCCAAAGAAGAATGGGTCAGTGTATTTGAGGACATGCTTATTACATATTTTGGTTACAGATGTTAYCATATGAGGGTGTCAAAGCATATTGTAAAATGTTTGTCTCTTTTCAGATTGTACTTAAATTTGGTGCTTGGCAATGTGAATGTAACACTTCTCAGCAACCAGGCAAAGTAAGTGTGCTTTAACAAAATATCTGTATTCAGTCACATCCGCATGGTTTCTGCTTATGACCCCCTGTTTGTTCTATTCTCTGGAGCAGATTTGCCTATAAAGATGAATATGAGAAGTTCAAGCTTTTTATGACAATAATCTTGATGTTTGGGGCCATAACCTGTCTCTTTTTGCTCAATTACCGGTGAGTTGGTTATGTTATGCATTTGATGTTTCCTTGTAGCATCTTTTAATGTTTCATCAAAGCAAAGTAGTTGTAAATGTCTGTGTTTTGTTGTTGCAGTGTCACAGATGAAATCTTCAACTTCTTGCTGGTTTGGTACTACTGCACTTTGACCATAAGGGAAAGCATCCTCATGAGCAATGGGTCCCGGTGAGCTACTAAGCTTTTTATGTGATTATTAACTCAGTGAGATCAAAATACTTTACCAGTGTGCCTACCAAGTTATGCTTCTTTATTTTAATTCCACTCCATGTGGGGACTGTCCTTTCAGGATCAAAGGGTGGTGGGTCTCCCATCATTATGTCTCTACCTTCCTATCAGGTGTAATGCTTACCTGGTAAGTGCTTTATTTATTTTTAACTTTGAACACTTTCTTTGAATTGCTGTTGGTCAAAAGCAAAACATCTGTTGGCAGTTGCCCTCAAAGGTTTTCTGACAAGCAGTTTGTGAAACGTTATCCCATTACTTGTATTGATTGGTTCCTCTGTTTGCTTCTTCTCAAAGGCCAGAGGGGTCCATGTATCAGATGTTTAGAAGTCAATTCCTTGCATTCTCCATTTACCAGAGTAAGCATCTACTTTTTCTATTTATACTGAACAAAAATATAAACGCAACATGTAAAGTGTTGGTCCTATGTTTCATGAGCTGAAATAAAATATCCTAGAAATATTCCATATGCACAAAAAGCTTATTTTCCACAAATTTGTTTACATCCCTATTAGGGATCATTTCTCCTTTGCCAAGATAATACATCCAGCTGACAGGTGTGGCATATCAAGAATTATACCTCATGATCATTACACATGTGCACCTTGTGCTGGGGACAATAAAAGGCCACTCTAAAATGTGCAGTTTTGTCACAACACAATGCCACAGATGTCTCAAGTTTTGAGGGAGCGCGCAATTGGCATGCTGACTGTAGGAATGTCCACCAGATCTGTTGCCAGAGAATTTAATAGTCCTTTCTCTACCATAAGCCACCTCCAACATAATTTTAGAGAATTTGGCAGTACGACCAACCGCAGACCACGTGTAACCACGTCAGCCCAGGACCTCCACATCCGGCTTCTTCACCTGCGGGATCGTYTGAGACCAGTCACCCGACCAGATGATAAAACTGAGGAGTATTTCTGTCTGTAAAAATGAACTTTTGTGGAGAGAAACTATTTCTGATTGGGTGGGCCCCTGCCCAGTCATGTGAAATCCATTGATTAGGACCTGCTGAATTTATTTCAATTGACTGATTTCCTTATATGAACTGTAACTCAATAAAATAGTTGACATTTTTGTGTGTTGCGTTTAATAGTTTTGTTAAGTAGATATTGTGTTAAGGGGAGGAGAAAAAAAATCACAAGCTGCACAATATAGCCTAAATTACTGAAATGTAAGTGCATGTCATTGCTCATACATTATTGGTTGTAAAGGTGTTTGACACACTTTTTTTTTTTATCCATCCTTTTGGTTTTCAGGCTTTGTGCATTTTCTTCAATATTACTACCAAAGTGGCTGCTTATACCGGTTACGAGCTTTGGGGGAGAGAAATCAGTTGGACCTCACAGTGGGTAAGATGAGCTCCTTTTCAGTTAGGAAAGTTTCTAAGGCTTGCTTATTGGTTATGACTTGGGAAACCCCCTGTGGGCTTTTGAACCATTTACAAGACGTTTGTGTGTGTCAATAGTTGTTACAATGAAGTGGGCCACAAGCAACCCCGTGACTGCAAAAATGGGACGAAGGTGGGGTTTTACCCTTAAGCAAGTTGTTTCTCTTCCATGTTGAGTGAAATCCCAATTGTCGGAATACCTTGCAGAACATCACACTCTTTGAATCTCAAGTTTTCCTTTCTACTGCCCAAAATTGAAATTATGATATAAATTCTTCTAGTGTATTTCTATCTTGCTGACAATAGTGAGCTGATGGATAACATCTCACAATCAGTCTGCAGCTGCCCCTTGAACAGAGTATTGGTTCTGACATACAGAATGTTTAGCTCTGTTTTTGATATAGCTTACTGTATTCTCCTTACCATAATGTGTCTAATGATTAACCTGTACCCTTGACAAAGCTTTTTAAACTGGATGTAAACTTTCTGTAGTTTGTGCCTTAGTGAATGTTAATTTTCCACCATTAGTAATGTATGCATATCTGTTTTTCAGAGGGGTTTCAGTCATGGATGTGGAGAGGGCTCACCTTCCTCTTGCCATTTCTCTTTTTTGGCCATGTAAGTCAAACACCAGACCACCACACAGCTCCTAAATATGGGTTTRGTTCAGAGGTTGTTTAACATTTATTCCACCTTTCTACTACTTTCAACTCAAGACATTGACATATCAGGCTTAATATCTTTTCTCAACAGTGAGGAACTTAAACACAATTGTATTGAATGGTCATCCAGGGATGAGGTCAGGTTAGTCTGGGTGTGTGCCAGTGTGTTTCACACAGACTGGGATGAGAGTGGGGTGGGGAGACGGTCAACTGGAAGTAAAAAGATGTTATTGCAAAATCTGTCACTATTGTAAATAAAGTCTTGCCCAACATGATTGCAAGGCTTTAATTGTGTTACTTATTCCAGTGAATAAGATGGTTATTTCTGCTGTTTATACATTTACATGTACACACTCCAGGGTAAGCTTCCATGCTTGTGTGCTTGAGTAAGGTTGCAGTTCTTGGACTGAGCTTTTCTCTCTCTCTCTCTTTCTCCAATCCCCTTCACAGTTCTGGCAGCTGTACAATGCTATGACTCTGTTTCGGTTGGCAGGACATGAAGACTGTAAAGAGTGGCAGGTAAGGACAGAAATACTACCCTACAATCTCTAAGTCCCTTGTTTTCAAATACAATACAGTACAACATGTCTCTACTCCCAGCCCGTCTTGTGCAAGCTCGTCTAGAATTTTCTTGTAGCCTATGCTCGTTACAAGACGCCTGAAGTTTAACCTTGGGATGTCATTATACTAAATGATGTCATGATGTGATGTCATTATACTAAATGTCATGAATACATGTCATTCCTAATGCCTTTGTTTGTATCTTTTCAGGTATTTATGTTGGCACTGACATTTCTTGTCCTATTCCTGGGTAATTTTCTCACCACATTAAAAGTTGTTCACCAAAAGATCCAGGAAAACCCAGAAAAGGTGCAAAAGCAGGAGTGAACGASTCTGACTACAGCTCAGACCTCCAAGTGGCCAGTAACCATTAAGCAAAAGGGCACTTTGACAYGCACAGCCGATGGAAAGATGGACGGCAGAGGGTTTGTGCCAGGAAAAGACAGAGCAGAGAGACCAATGTGTCTCGGACCGTGATGACAGCTGCAACATTAACCAATAATCTTGGCTGAGTGTGCTTTTGTTTCCGATAACCTGTCATTGTCCTTACTACACATGCAATCACAACACAGAGCAGCTTTCGTCTGGCAGATGAACTACTGCGATCCTGGACCGTTTGAGGCTTGAGCCTTATAGATTTAGTGAGTGGACAGACTGATTAATTATGGTGTTGATGTTTTTAGGTCGGAGCATGAACTACATGTACAGAGAGCCACTCTTCAAACTATATGCAACTCAACAAAGACAAGTAGCATTAGGTCAGGGTTTCCCAAACTCGGTCTTGGGCCCCCCTAGGTGCACGTTTGATTGTTTGCCCTAGCATTACACAGCTGAATCAAATAATCAAAGCTTGATGAGGATTAGTTGGGTATTTGAGTCAGCTGTGTAGTGCTAGGGTAAAAAGCAAATGTGTACCTGGGGGGGGGCCCAGGACTGAGTTTGAGAAACCCTGCATTAGGTCATGAGAAAAGGTGAGTTTACCTACAAAGTATATGTACTGTGTGGTCATGTCACTACTTCACATAACTGTTATCGGTAAGGCATATTCGAATACGTCCAAGGCACAGCCATTTTTTCACTGTTATTTGTAACTACAAGTGTCTGTCGTTTTGATGTTTTTCAGTAAAGATGCATTGAACTATATATTTCTCCCCGGTGTGCTGTTGAAAGTAAACCCATTTGCTTATTTCTGGATAGTAACATGTCTATATTATATAAACTAAAGCCTGCTTCTTCTTTCAGCCTGGACTTAACTGATCATAGACATTTACACATTTTAACAGCAGCAGTTTACTACCATTGTTTGGGTTGATTTGGCAACCATAAATTACACAGGCGTTCAATTTTTAAATGATKCATATACTAATGATACTGACCAAGTTTGAGTATACAAGGGTTTCTTTTCTGTAATGGTCTGCACCTTGCTTATCTGAGTGCCTGGTGTTGTATCATTTCAGACACAGTGGATTCGGCATAGACAAAAGTCCATATTTTTTAAATCCTGTAATCTGGTTCAAAATGATAACCCTTTCAATTAATTATTATTTGAGAGACTTGTCCAATTCAGGTTGTGCAAGAAGATGCTGGTTGTTTGAGTTCACCTTGATCACAATATGCTGTTAAGGTCCACAACAAACAATTGCTGCTATGAGCACTGGTACTGTGAACAAATGATTGGCAATAATGTCTTGAGCACAAATGTGCGGGAGTGATCAAGTGTATATAACTCTGCTGACATACATGGTATGTATAGTAACGCGTCCACTCTGAATTATGTACAAATCTCAAGAGCATTTGTACCCATTTTCAGCATTATTTAATTTTTTACTGTTATTAGATGTGCATTTGAACAAAGGGATTGGTCTCAACAACTTTATTACTTAGTGACAGGGCTTTCTAAATGCCTTATCTCTCACTGTAGCCTGTCACAATTGCGTGATGTATGTTTTAGTTCCATTTGGAATGAAGTGTTGTTATTGGGGAAAATGTAAGGTCTTGGACTTTGTCTTGTTTTCATTAAAAAAAAAATCTATTGTACTCTMGAAGGGAACCACTATTTTTATTACACTTGTGGGAAAAAGCTAAAGCATGTTATTGAATTTAACATTTTGGTCTAATGGTCAGTCTGTCAAATCTGCTACAATGCAGTACACAACAGATCCTATTTCCTCATGTATTGTTAGTTTGGTTTAATGTTCATGTCATGGATTGTCCTGTCATAAGACTAACTTGTGCCTGAAYGTACACCTGTAACAACGAGACACTGGACAAAATCATTTAATTTATGCTGTCTCTTACTGCTTTTTCACACTATACATGGCTGTAAAAGAAATAAAACATCTGATTCAAAGATTGTGTAATGTCTTTTCATGTTTAGTTGTGGCATTTGATTAATTGATTGGGCTGATTTATTTTCAACATATGACTTATGTTAATGTTGAATCAGCTTTGCATGATGGTAGCTGTTCCCTCTTGGGGGAACATACTTATGTCAGAGCCATTTATTTACATACATGGATCTGTGTAATGTCATTTTACAACTAGAAAATCATGTGATGTGTTTCTTATCTAAACATACATTTATCAATCAGCATGTCCATATTATTCAGTTATCTAAGTAGGAAACACTGCCTTGTCTGTTTTTTTCATAGCAACCACCACTAGTGGGCACTGTCATTTAACTTAGTGACCTGCAATAAATATTGGTCCAGACTCCAGCTTTGAAAGGAGCTAATTTCTAACAGCTTTCAACCACAGTAGTAAATTGCCCTGACAATATAAAAGGTGCAGCATCACATTGTATTCAGAAGATGGTGCACTGTTTACCAACATGCTTAGTAAGCACGGTCACTGATTAGTACTTATCATCCTCTGCAGAAAGGGTAAGCCACTTACATGAACATATGTAATAGGGATATTTGCCCTGAGTAGGTATCCATTAACAGACAACTTCCTGAAACAAATCTTGCCAGGTGATCAGTGGACCAGAGCTGTGATTGTATCAAGGAAGAGTTATTCAAGGTAACACAGTACATTAAGTAGGTCAGTGCCTCGCCCTAGAAATGGAACTGCTACAAAAAATGTTTTACAAATCAACCACTCAATGATTGTGAGAAATGTTAAAAAATCAACACCACAAAAGGCCAGCAATAGGCATAAGTTCTTTATAAAAGTAAAAATAGAAATTCAGTATAATTCAGTAATAACAGGATATTTKAAAAAAGTATATGAAGCACAATCTCAATCTGCTTTTACACCTGCATTGTTTGGGGTTTTAGGCTGGGTTTCTGTACAGCACTTTGAGATATCAGCTAATGTAAGAAGGGCTATATAAATACATTTGATTTGATTTTATATGCCAATTTACACCCTGGTCTAACGTAGCTAGTCAATAACAAAACCACTCTAGAATCCCAGGATAGACCTTGCGCCCATAGAACTAGCAGGAATTCCATCTCTATCCTWGCAGATCTTAGCAGATATTAGTTCAGTGTTCAATATCATTGTCCAGATCCCAAAGGCATGAATTGGTTGGGGATGGAACAGGCTCTTCTTGAAATTGAATTAAGATGACCCATGATGTGGCAAGCAGTTGTTTATAATAGACAAGCAGCAGATTGGGTAGCTTTGGCATGTAAGACCAGAGTACAGAGTGTCCCGTTGTGTCAATGGACTTCAAGCCTCTGTCCTTTCACTAGAACGAGGTCACAGGATGACACAATGCCTCTTCTTCGTACGGTGTCTTGCTCTGCGGCTTGATGCCAGGGCTTTTTTGGTGGCATCTCTGAAAATGTCCTCTACGTTCTCCCGGTATTTGGCTGAACACTCTAGATAAAGCTCAGCACTCATATGCCGCCTGGTCTCCTCACCCTGTGGAACCAAACAATGAGCAGTCACTGGATGACAGGGAGTACTGGACCAGAATTGGAGACTGGTAAACAGGGCAAATCAGATAAGGTTTTCTAGGATCAAGCATTTGAAGGCCATTATCCATAATTCAAATGAAATGGTTAAAGTCAAAGCACCACACCTCAAGTTATGTGTATAAACCCTGTCATCAGGAGGACAGGTTGATCCTCACCTGTGTGTAAGTGATGGGAGCCTGATCCATGGCTTTGAGTCTCCTGGTACGCTCCTTATCCTTCCTCAGGTCAGTCTTACAGCCAATCAGAATGACAGGAACATCGCGACAGAAGTGGTTCACTTCCGGGTACCACTGCGTGAGACAGCAGAACACAATAGTGAATGTAGAGGTAAGAGGTCAAGGTAGGAAGGAGCTCAAACTGTCACATTGGGATTACACTCGGGATCATGGTGTTTGCATACTGTGTGTGTGCACTGTTTTCATATTTTCATTGACTGGACCCATAAACAATTAGCAATAAGTTTCATCAATGACCCAACAGAGGAAACAGATACTTATAAAATAGCCTACAAAAATACTACATTGACAGGTTGTTTGGTTTGGCTCTACGTCCACCCAGGTATCGGTTCTACAAGTAGGCGTGTTTACCCCCTCCCTTGCTGTAATGTTTTGTGCTTACAAAGTCTCACTCTGACTGCATTCCCCTTGACTTTATCACATGGTATGCATTCATGGCTCTTTATTGACATTTCCCTGCTCATTGAGGGAGGCTTCCAGCACAGTCCCGTTTGTTTTTCAGGCCAAGCCACTGGGGTCAAAGTTCATGTGCTCTGGTTGAGTCACAAATAGCGAGCAAAGTCAAAAGAATGTACACAGTCACATCAAAGTCAATCTCCAACAATCATTCATCAAATTCCTGCCTAGATGTGATGTCTAACCACTTATAAGTGGTGAACTCGCAATCCCTTTCCCACCACTCTATGGTGACTAATGTTGTGCTTGTTTATTTGTACAGACAATACTCACTAGATCTATTATGCACTGTACCGGGATCCTAGCAAAACATGCAGGCCCTTAAATTCACTGTGGTTAGCTGCTTACTTAGCGTTGGCTGTTGTTGGGAAGAATATGAATGTCATTGGCTGTCACTGGATAATGTAATATCGTAGATGAATCATGATCAATGAGCTTACCTTGATTAAGACATTTTCAAAACTGGTGGGGTTGGTCACATCATAACAAACTAACACCAGGTTGGCATTCTGGTAGGAGAGTGGCCTCAAACGATCGTAATCATCTTGGCCTGAAAAAAATGGAGACACAAATGCACTCAATGTAAAGTGTTTGGTGAACTTATAGAAGGAAAAAAGAGACAATATTACACCCCCCCTAACAACCTCTAGTAATGGAATGAGTTGATACTGAAGCATGTTATAACCAGTTATAAAACCACATCCTGGCTTTAACTTCCTTTTYCTGTCAAATAAAGTGGCTGTTGCGGCAGTTAGGCTAAGATAAGCCGGTGACTCACAGTGGAGACACTGCACTAGGACACGTGAAAGGTTGTCCTTGGAAACACCAAAATCAGCCCCCAACATAGTAAGTAGATCATTCTGCCACTGTTATTAGTCAATATGTGTAACTTACATTTCTAGAGGGGAGTGGTTTGCAATATCCAGTATTGATAGAGAACAAGTATAAAGTAATTTCTGAAACTAACTTCTCAGGAAGCCAACTATTCCACAAGTCTTGATAAAACCATAAAATACACAGTGTACAAAACATTAGGAACACCTTCCTAATATTGTGTTACACCCTCACAATGGGCAGGTATGTAGGGTGTGGATCGTTGTTCTGTGGGTGTGGAGTCATCTTGCCTGTAATGCTGGAGCACCCTTACATCCTCAGAGCAGCCTCAATTCGTTGAGGCATGGACTCTGCAAGGTGTCGAAAGCCTTCCACAGGGATGCTGGCCCATGTTGACTCCAATGCTTCTCACAGTTGTGTCAAGTTGGCTGGATGTCCTTTGGGTGGTGGACCATTCTTGATATACACGGGAAACTGTTGAGTGTGAAAAACCCAGCAGTGTTGCAGTTCTTGACACACTCAAACCGGTGAGCCTGGCACCTACTACCATTCCCCATTCAAAGAGACTTAAATMTTTTGTCTTAAATGACTTAAATGTAAATGTAAATGTAAATGTCTTGCCTATTCACCCTCTGAATGGCACACATACACAAGACATGTCTCAATTGTCTCAAGACTTAAAAATCCTTCTTTAACCGGTCTCTTCCCCTTCATTTACCCTGATTGAAGTGGATTTAACAGGTGACATCAGTAAGGGATCACAGCTTTCACCTGGTCAGTCTATGTCATGGAAAGTCAGGTGTTCCTAATGTTTTGTGCACTCAGTGTATGCTGGTATAGAGCCACATAGTGGAGGTGTCAAAATACCCATAAAACCTGGCGGTCAAAACAGGGAAATGGTTCCAATAATTTTTCTACCATTCATTTTTCCCATAGGGGATTTTAGAAACACTTAAAATAATGGCTGTGTTTTGTGATCTCTTACTGAAGTCACCTCCTAAATCCACTTCAATCAGTGTGTATGAAGGGGARGAGACMGGTTAAAGAAGGTGTTTCTAAAAGTGTTTCTAAAATCCCCTATGGGAAACATTTATGGTGGAAAAACGATTGGAACCATTTCCTTTTTTGACCGCTAGGTTTTATGGGTAATATGACTCATACTGTGGTACTCTATTTGTGATTTACAATATCCATAACAACGAGCTGAAAAACTAGAAAATCAAGTTTGACATGATCTTAATCAAATAGTAAACAATTCAACAGAATAAAGTTATTATTTAGAAGCTATTAAGATTTTCAATTCAATATCTAGCCATTTGAGCTGATAATCTGAGGTTTCACTGGCAATGTCTAGTTTAAAGTATCAAAGGACCACTCAGATGCAAATACAGTTACAAACATTATTTCTATAGATGAGCCTCCACCACATCCTCTGTCACAGCAGCTTTCTGCAACACTGCTGCTTGTCATTGCATCAGTGCTGTGAGAGGGCAAGGTGTAATACTCAGTGAGATGTCGCGTCATACTCATCGTTTACAAAAACAATGTAATCTACTACAGTCAGACAGTAAATCTACAATACTCCATTATGACATTTCAACGAAACACATTGCTTGGAGAAAAAGTTTCCAGTTATAGAGAAAGTCATAAGACACATTTTCAGTTCTCATCCTCCAGCAAACTAGTCCCATGTTTGTTTTTACTGTTTATTCTCCAGAAAACAAGAGGATAATAATATAGGATAACAATATTTTTAACTGATGGCTATATTAGTCAATAATTGAAAGCATTTCAGAATCTCTGTTCTGAACCCAATGCTTGGATTGCACTGACCTGACACAATTCTATCCTTCTATCTAGCTTTATGTTCCACCTAGCTGATCAAAGATATGCTATCAGAATATATCTGCTCCAGCATTACAGGCAAGATGACTCCACACCCACAGAACAACGATCCACACCCTACATACCTGCCCATTGTGCAGGAACAGAACCCTCTTCTTGATCTATAGATTCTTAATAATGATTATGTTGCATAGGGGACCTTACCAGCTGTGTCATAGAGGTTGAGCCGAATCTCTTTCCCTCCATACGTGACAGTGGAGACATATTTCTCAAACACAGACGGAGCATACTTCTGTTAAACAGAAATGACAAAGGGAGAAAGAAATTCAGTATTTCAATCATTTTGCATTTCATCCACGGGATACTGTAAATGCACATAATTGAGACAATGTAATTCAACCAAAACTGGATACAGTGCCATAGATCTTGAATACATGTAATGCTCTGTCTAGGAGAATTCCTTAATTATGTAACAAATCATTATCTTTGGAGAAGGAAGACTATATTTAGAATAGTGTTACTTATTTGTGCTAACTTACCATGACTTTTTTTGGGAGAGTTAATTTAGTGAAAAATGAATATATTTGCATAGTCTAAACTGTTTATTCAAAAGGTTGTTTATGCTGGAACTGACAGTGTTGGTATTAGTCTTAACTTGAATAATGAACTAAGCATAAATCTGCTGACCAATAATGGAGATGGCAAGAAAATAACTTGTTTTATTTTGTATTAAGAAATAAGTTAGTAAGATTAGTGATATAAACAATATACTTTTACATTCATTTCATGATATAGTGGAGATAATCATGAGGCTACTTTCCTGACAGGAACAAAACTCTGAGTATGGCTTGGTGATGTCACCCTCAAAAGGGCACAAATTAATAATGACTCCATAAATAAATCAAAAATGTTAAAGAGTGATTACATTAATCTAAAACAATTATGTTCATGAACACATTTACTTCCTTACTCTAATATGCAAACATCTCAAAAGATGCCACTAGATGCCATGTTATCCTTACCTCTGGAAAGTCTCCTTTGGCATACACCATTAGAAGGGATGTTTTCCCACATCCCCCATCACCCACAATAACAATTTTTAGTTCTTCTCCCTTCTTAGCGTTGCCATTGCTAGTCACAGTACCATTCTGTGTCATATCTAGAGTCCAACAGGTCGCAGTCAGACAGAAGTCACGATAAAGTCAGTCCCTCCCAACTGAGTCTGAACACATGTCAGTTCTACCCAATGAATTTATAAAGAGAACCTGGCTAAGTGGGAAGAATGAGTGTCAACAAGAGGAACAAACCAAGCTCAGTCTCATCTTGAACAGGTGTCTCACTCTGCTCTGTTCACCACTTAATGGTTCTTTCCAACTTCAGTTATTTCCTAGTGACCCTGAACACCCTTCTCTTCCTAATCAATTTGTTCACTGGAAGCGTCTCTGTGGTAAAAGCTCAGTCACGCAATAGARTCAGTCTACAGCTGCTCGCTCGCTCTCTCTCTACCGCTCTGTAGTCATCTGGCCTGTCCCGTCACATCACTGGGTGGGGCTGAGGATCACACTGAGGCACTTCCTCTATTTAGAAAGGTGTGTTGGGTGTGCTGTAGAAGAGTTCTGAGTAGTTCACTCTGCTCTGTGCCCTCCCCTTCCCTCTCAGAGCAGAAAGCAATGTATTTTTATTTTTTTACCTTTATTTAACTAGGAAAGTCAGTTAAGAACAAATTCTTATTTTACAATGACGGTCTACCCCGGCCAAACCCTCCCCTAACCCGGACAGCGCTGGGCCAATTGTGCGCTGCCCTATGCGACTCCCAATCACGGCCGGTTGTGATATAGCCTCTAGCACTGAGATGCAGTGCCTTAGACCACTGTGCCACTCGGGAGCCAATAATGATCAGTGGTATCTGAAGTATTTGTGCTCTGTGATATAGAGAGCTATAACTGAGTGGACTCTGGGGGGTTAGGATCACACACAGGCCTAGTAACATTTGACTTGACCTAGTAACCTGTGCCTATACCTTAAGAGCGCTCTTATTTTCTACTGAACAAAAATATAAATGCAACATGCAACAATTTCAAAGAGTTTACTGAGTTACAGTTCATATAAGGAAATCAGTCAAAATAAATGAATTAGACCCTAATCTATGGATTTCACATGACTGGGAATGCAGATATGCATCTGTTGGTCACAGATCCTTGTGACATTGRGCCGTGCATTATCATGCTGAAACATGAGGTGATGGCGGCGAATGAATGGCACAACAATGGGTCCCATGATCTCGTCACGGTATCTCTGTGCATTCAAATTGACGTCAATAAAATGCAATTCTGTTCGTTGCCCGTAGTTTATGCCTGCCCGTACCATAACCCCACCTCTACCATGGGGCACTCTGTACACAATCCGTGAAGGGCACACTTCTCCWGCGMGCCAGTGGCCATCGAAGTTGAGCATTTGCCCACTGAAGTCGGTTATGACGCCGAACTGCAGTCCGGTCAAGACCCTGGTGAGGACAACAAACACGCAGATGAGCTTCCCTGAGACGGTTTCTGACAGTTTGTGCAGAAGTTCTTTGGCTGTGCAAACCCACAGTTTCATCAGCTGTCCGGGTGGCTGGTCTCAGACGATCCCGCAGGTGAAGAAGCCAGATGTGGAGGTCCTGGGCTGGCGAGTTTACACGTGGTCTGCGGTTGTGAGGCCAGTTGGACGTACTCCAAATTCTCTAAAACGACTGAAGTGGCTTATGGTAGAAAAGTGAACACTAAATTCTCTGGCAACAGCTCTGGTGGACATTCCTAGTCAGCATGCCAATTGCATGCTCCCTCAAAACTTGAGACATCTGTGGCATTGTGTTGTGTGACAAAACTGCACATTTTAGTGTGGCCTTTTGTCCCCAGCACAAGGTACACCTGTGTAATGATCATGCTGTTTAATAAGCTTCTTTATATGCCACACCTGTCAGGTGGATGGATTATCTTGGCAAAGGAGAAATGCTCACTAATAGCGATGTAAACTAATTAGTGCACAAAATTTTTGAGAAATAAACTTTTTGTGCGCATGGAACATTTCTGGGATATTTTATTCAGCTAATGAAACCTACACTTTACATGTTGTGTTTATATATATATWTWTTTTTTGTAATTTACCACCATGGAAGAAAAGGCTCTTCTTTGTGTTGATTCATACAGTATATCACCCTGTGTGGTTCTAGTCTGGGTCCCAGTTAGTTTTGCTGACATTCCATGAATTGTATTCCATGTTACATGCCAAAGTTTAGCATGACAGGAGTGGCAAGGAGAGAATTATAGCTAAACAGACTGCTACACAGACTGTGGTTCCACTGAGCCCCTTGAAATTATACTGAAAATGTGACCACTAGACCAATAGTAAATTGGCATCATATTTTTCTTAGAGTAAAGCTACAATGTATTTTAAAATCATAATCTCTGAGTCTTCTTAATTGTCTCAGATATCAAAACCATCAATGTCAAAAACTCAAAAGAAAACATAACAGACATCTGATTAATTTATATTTATTTGCCGTTCAAAATTATATTTCAATTAACATTTCGAAGGASCAAGTACATTTGAAACACAATTTCTTTAAAATGGTAGCAGGATAACAATGATATTTTGATTCACATTTAATAAGAGAAATAGCCTACCATTGGGTTGTTTTTTATGTAAATGTTTAAAAAATGTATAATTGTATGTAACAATCAAACTATTGCGTCATTGTCACCTACAGAAATGCCATCAWAAGAACTATTTCAAGTATGTCTGTCATGTAGGCTTCCCGACATGCAAATGTGTGTGAAAAGCAATACAAAGAGAAAAACCCAATAAAACATCTATTTAGTTTAGATAGCATATACAGTTCATGGAAAAATAAATACAAACCYAGAGAAAATAAAAGCAAAATACACACAATAGGTCTATCTATATATGTACATTTATATCAGCATATTTTTCTAATCTAAATAACAGATCAACGAATCATGGAACAACGAATGGGATTTATGTGAAGTGGAATGTTAGCCTATATGAATAATAGCGTTGGCCTTTCTGTTATTGCGTCAATAAACCTTCAATATTCACAATAAATTGGAGTAAAAAAATGTTTAAAATCCTAATAGGCCACTATGGCCTCTCTCTCCTGTCCATTTTGGACTGTGTGTGATTGGTCACGCTGTAACAGTGGACATGTTGACAGCCTCCACAGAACGATTACAACATTAATTCCATGCATCATTGTGATTTGGATAGTGTTGGAGATGGAAAACAATTGTTTATGCAACAAAATGTWAATCTTAAAATTTGATCTTTATTTTCCTGTAACATACTTAATTACAATTCATGAGCTAAAATGTCGTCGTGCATCCAACATAAATCAACAGGACTCCTACTATTTTGATAAATGAAAAACCCTCCATATAATATTTTATATTTCTGTGGAACTGAAAACCAGATTCGAAAGTACAAAAAGCATGCGATTATAAAAAGACGTGTTTAAATTATTGCCGATTTAAATGTTTGTTGGACAATAGATTGTGTAACATTTAACAGTGCTTTAAAAAACATGAGATTATCTCAATTACGCCGGGTCGATTTATTTGTAGGTACGTTTAATTTTGTCTATAGGTTATAGGCTTTAATTGTTGGTTGAATAAGGTTTGAATTCATTATTCTAAATTAAATACTCAAAATGGGATTTGGAGTAMGCTTTCAAACATCCTGACAAAAAACCCATCGAAAACAGCAGTATCGATTAACTGAAAACCAAAGAATTATAAAAYGAATTTAGTTATGCTGTCATTGAAAACACTAATCATTTGAACTATTAACTTTTTTAAGGCCTAAATAGCTTGCCTAAATATAACAGCTTGACATACAATGGTCCGAGAGTATAGACAAATAAATATACCCTACTGTGCTGCGAGCAGTCGGTCTTCTACACAAGAGGCCCATTCCCTTTTTTCTGGGTGTGCTTTAATGTGTTCCTTCTCTRCTTGCGTAATAACAGCTGGTCGGCTTTGCCATACAACAAGCCTTTATACTATGATTCAGTCGGATTTAACAGTGCTCTGTCGGTCATAGAATAAGACATTTGGGTAACACTTTTTTATTTTTACATTACTTCCGCTCTAGCTGCTTCAATAATAGCAAAAACATRGTCTTCAATAATTTGAGCACTGAGGGAGCGGCTGGAATGGCCTGCATGTTCTATTCTCTACAAGAAAGGCCCATCGATTGCCGGTATCTGGCTTGCCYAACGCGTCTATTTTGTTTTCAGAGGGTGTAAACAACRGTTTGTTGGATGCATGGTTCACGGCGTTGCATGGAGCCTCGTGACCTTATGGTTCGACACTCCTTTTACCCTTGGCCATTTACGCAGCAATTGTGCAATAGGAATTGAGCCCTGCCTGGAAATACAAGCTCCTCTACAGTTAACTAAAACATTTCCGACATGTAGACTATTTCTCTGTTTCTGAAACATAAATGAGGCTGTTTAGCCGCTGTGTTGATCATGCGATTAAAATTGATCAACATAATCCATGGCATATTCATTGCAACTGTAACCAGAAGAGTTCAACTCGAGACACTTTAATACTCAGGAAAACATACATACAGTGTACACACAGAGACAGGTTTGTTCCTATTTTTCTCCTTTACCTATAGGATGGATTACATCTTGCTTGTATGACATCTCCTAAAATCTTCGTGTGTAGCTGATCAACACTTCGAAATACAACATCGAATCATTATCTTGAAGGGGAGACAGAGTACGAAGAAGTCTGAAATCCCCTTTGAGTATCCTGAAAGAAATACAGCACTGTTCGAAATCGTTTCTTCTGACCTTATATGGCTGTGTGGGTGCAGTTCTCTCATACATTTGGCAACTGGCCAGATCCTCAGATTACTGATGTTTGCCAACCCGTTTAAAGTCTATCAACTGTAGCCCTGCAACTAGACGACTGGACTGAATGTGCCATGTTTCTTCGCTCTGTCGTTTCAATTTTGCTGTAGCCTACACTTTTACAAACACACCAGTTGAAGTCATATTTCTTGCGCACCATTGATACATTTCCAGTGTGTAAACAGAGACCTGTGTGTGGGAAACTGCAGCTCTTTCTTGCGAATGACTACCTCGCCCAGCAATGGCGAAGCAACTTAACCAACACACAGTGATCTCCTTTGTCTGTGAAGAAGCCATTTTGAAATTGAGAACAACAGCAGACAGAAGCCATTAAACGAAAGTACATATGAAAGGTCGTTTTTGGACAAGGGGGAGCAATGAGAGGTCTACCAGATACATTTTACCCCTAAAAGCATTTGTTCCCTATAARACATCTTTCTCTTGGATTACATGTTTTAATTAACTGTAAGTTTATTATTAGCATCTAATTCCAACAACATGTCACAATTTAATGTTACAATATAATAGTTGTTAATGAGATCAATTTAGGCAAATCCCTCTTTGGTGAACCTGTCCTAAAACAATCAAATGTAACATTACTGTTGTGTAGAACTAATACATTGAGACAGATCAAAATCCATTACCTTTAAAATGACAAGATTTCCATGGCAGTAGGTTATGTCGTTTAGGTTTATTTTTGATATCTTAAATTCGAGGGTGAGGGATTTGACTGCAATCCTGTCATCAGGAAGAGAGAGGGGAGCTGGTTTGCATAATGCACTTACTGATGCTGCTTGAAGATTTTCAGCATTTGTTATTCGTTGGTCAAATAGCAGTCAAGACTAAGTCAAAAGCCTTCAATAGACATAGTTTTGGGCTAATTGTTTTCTTCCTTTTTAGGAGTTGCATCCCCACTCATCCTTTAAACCACTATAAGAGGATCCGAAGATGGGAATAAGAATGTTCAATTTCCCCCTGCATTTAGGCCTGATAAATGTATTTCCTCACAATATTAAGGTAAATATTTTCATTAGAGTTTCATTTTTCATCTTCTTCCAGTTGGATTCAATGTCTATGTAGTGAGCCTTTGAGGATACCAATAAGTGTAGGATTGTTTCTGGAATTCTACAGAAATTTAAATATGCCCATGAAACAACATCAGGTACATTATACCCTCACATTTGTTCTGTCTATTGTCCAAATGTATAGCCTACTGCTTACTATGAGCTATTACAAAACATGCATAATTTGACACATTTAGTGCACGAGCCATCATTTGAAAGAAGAATACTTACTGACCTTCATGGTATTAAACGTCTCTGTTGTGTAACTAGATGGTGTACCATGTGAAAGATGAGAAGCAACCACTCTTTAATGTAGAACAAGTGAAGGGGGTTAGTTGAGTACCAACAGCCAATTTCCAGTTATAAATGATTCAGCAGTTTTGCTAAAGGCCATTTGCTCTCTGGCCTGCTTTATGTGCTGACATTAGATGAGCAAATATACTTAGCCTCTGATGGATATAGTTAAAACAGTATGCAAATTAATGTATTGAAAAGAGTTGGCAATTCTACTGACACCATTACTCCAAAATGATCAAGTCAATAAAAATAACAGAATAGTGATACTTTAATAACAATAAGTTCACATTTCCTACATATACAAAAGGTAACACAATTTAACTTATACATGCTATAAATCATACATGGCCATTTACAGTGCAATGTCAACAAAATGCCATTACACAATTTCATTATACATTTACTGTGCTTTTCTTCATAACAACTTCAAACTACAAGCTGTTTATTCACTATACGTTTTTCTTTTTACTTTAGAATACAAAATAATTTTATATGGGTGTGCCATGACCTAGTTAGGACAAAGATGGATTCCAAGCAGAGGAGGAAAAAGGTTAAAAATGTCAAAGGGATAACATCCAGTATTTTATCTTCCTTCTTCATCCTGTCAATGGGGAATCATTGTTATTTATCATAGTCCAGAAAGAGATGAGGAAATAAAGTATAAGATCCCTTTGAAACAAAGGAAACCCATATTGGCCATTGAGTCCCATTTCAGGAAAATGGCTGCTGAGAGCGCGCCCAGCCCCCTCTCTCTGCTCTCTGTTGAAAGATTCCTCAGCCGTGCCTCTAATAGCAGAAGCTAAAATGGTGCTTCGCTCTGATTGGCCGGTGGAACTGCTAACGTTAACCAGCCAATTACCCAAGCACTGCAAAATATATCAAGCAATGGATGGYACATCTCCTCAGCCAACATAACACAAAATATCAAAAAGACAATGAAACCGATTAATAATGCAAAACATGTCGGTTAAAATAAACAGTTACTTTAAAATGTACCCATATTTGGCCGTTGAATATTATACGGGTATTACAGACAATGTGTGTATAAGTTATAATGTAGGCCTAGTCTATAGTCTCAAAATGTATTTAATTTATGTTTTATTTATGTAATATATTGTAAACAGACCCAACATATTTCCTGAGAATTTCCCATAAGCACAGCTCTAGGGTCAGGTTTAATATCCTAAGGCTAACGTTTTCAATCAGGAATTAAAACGTTATAATGACCCTAGATCTGTGCTTAGAYAGAACTTGCGTCGACCTATGTCCATCTTGTTTGCTCTTTGAGTAAAAGTAAGCGGTAGATTCAACACTTATTTCATGCCCAATGTGCGAGCTAAAAAGCCACTATACAACAACTTCAAATATTTACATTTAAATGCAATACATATCTTGATTTATTAATGTGTTGGGTGTTTAAAATGGTCCAATAATATTACAAAATGTACGCATATGTAAAGAACCTCAAATCGAAAGTGCGAATGGTATGAGGGGTAGCGAAGCTCAATACTATTGTGAGAGAGACAGAAACCCCAGACTGGAGGCACAATATGTGTTGGCTCGCAAAAAGGGAGGCAGTATTCTTTGAATCATGTAATGTAATCAGTAAGATAAATTATCTCGCCGTTTGATTATTAAAATAAAGTTCGATCGGACAAAACATGTCCAAGCCAGGGGAAAGAAACAGACTAAACGAAGACCATGGCAGAAAGCAGAGTTCAAGTAAGCTTGCTCTTTTTTTCCTTCCTCTGTAATGTCTGTTTCTGTAACTGGGATACGCTTGTAATCCCCGTTTTCCTCCTCATAGTATTTGCAAAGCTATCGCTACAATGTAACCTAACGAGTGTTTGTGCGCAAGTCTGTGTTGCTCTCATCTTCTTGACATTTCTACACAGGTTTGGCAAACGGCATGGACAACCACCATCCCGTTTGCAGTTCGGGGGAGARACGAAGTCACCATTGTAGAAGTTACAAGTTGATTATTGACCCAGCGTTGAAAAAGGGATCGCACAAATTGTATCGCTATGATGGAACGACTTTTAACATGCCGGTAAGTGTTACATCCGTATTCGAAAAGAGAAACACTTAGCTACATTGTTGCAGTGTTTGCCTCAACGATTGATACGTTACTTTCTGCACATGACACAGTGCATCAGAAGTGTCACTATCCCGTCGTTAAACGCAGTCAAAGGTTTATCCAAACAATTCCCAAAACGAACCTTTTTCATGAATGTAGTGGTTGGTGTCTGGTGTAAACCCCGTCTTGATCGGCATTCGGGGCGTCATATTCTTCCTGCTTGTCAGAACTTCTGGAATAGTTACATTTTATCGTTCTACAGAACCCTGGGATGCCACCAGTGGATATCGTCCGAGACCCGAGAATCGGTCGTCTATGGACGAAGTACAAGGAGACGGATCTCCCAGTTCCGAAGTTTAAGGTAGGGTAATCAGTCACACCCCCTCTCAGATCTTAACTAAATGTGCCATGCTTTTTATGTTTTGGGGTTATAGCCTTTCTAAGGTTCCGAAGTTTTAAGTAGCCTGACACACCCCCTCGACATTGTTGATGGAGTGTCATGCTTTTTATTTAGGATGTAGTTCTCCAGACAGGCAACACATGCTAAGCTATTATCCCTTACAGCATGAACACAGTTTGGATGTTGTATGTCAAGACTATTCTATCGTGGTTATTTGGTTTCTCAAAATGTAAACTGCAGATGTTCAAAAATWTTATATTTAATCGGGCATAGGCTACGTAAAAACATTTTTGTTGGTCACATTGCAGCCTGGAATTCASGTTTCAACGGCTTCTGGATAAATGTGATGTAGTCTAAATACATGTAACATTCATCATTTAATGTAACTATTTTCTTTCTCCAGATTGATGAATGTTACATCGGCCGCGTGCCTCCCAAGGAGGTGACGTTTGCGAGGCTGAACGATAAYATCAGAGAAGGTTTTTTGACTGACATGTGCAAGAAATTTGGGGACATAGAAGAGGTGGAAATTCTATACAATCCGAAGAACAAAAAGCATTTGGGAATAGCCAAAGTTGTTTTTGGAACTGTAAAAGCAGCCAAGGATGCTGTCCAGACTCTTCACAACACGTCAGTTATGGGCAACATCATCCACCTGGAGCTGGATCCTAAAGGTAATACATCTTTACATGGGCTATATATATATATATATGTGTGAGTATTTATAAATAATGTGCAATTCATTCTCAGTTGTAGAAACAACATTTATGCATACTTGAAAACTTGATCTTTTATTTATAAAACGTCCCTAATTTCATCTTTGGAGGACAACATTTAGTCACGTGTATAGCCTACGTTTACGGTGGTTGCTTGGTAACCAGAGCACTTTCATCTGAATGTAAGTGCGATTTACCCACGAGCCCACAAGCATCAATAGSGTGTGCAAACTGCAGAACGGGGTTTTCCCGACATGAATAAGGATAAAACGCAGTTTGGTTTGGTTTATTTGATTTATATCCAATTATGGCAGTCATCATTGAATTAGTTATAGCTGTTTAATTATTTATGTGCCTGTAATAAACGCCTATAATAGAATTATGCTTGAATTACTTAGGATTTTTTGAATAATTCTATAGCAACTTTATATCCGAAATATATTTTTTCTTGATTTCAGCCTATCATTAAACAATATTTTACTTGTTGACATTGGCTGCATTTTACCATGTTAATATTTACCATGTTAATATATTTGTCTGTAGCCATTAACATCAGTAATGAAGGACTTTCGCCTATTTCCCCGGCTAAATGGAATATCGTGTATCATATTTAGAATTTACTCGTATCATGACGCTGTAAGTTTTTTTGCAGTTTTTTTGCAGTGTTCAAAATAATTGGGAACTCGGACATTTCCAACATCAGTGCGTTCAAGACAACTGGGAACTCTGGGGGGGGGGGGGAAAGAACTCGACCTGGGAAAAAATCGTTTTGAATGGTCATCTTTCTAGAGCTCTGACTTTCCGACCTGAAGATCACTGACTTCATGAGTTCCTAATTGTCTTGGAAGCACCACTATTCTCTTAATCTCTTAAATAGACAGTGGTTCCTCTTACATCAGCAGAGGGTCATAGGGAAAGTGCTCAGTGCCGCATTTCATTTAAACTGGTAGCCTATATAATGAGAGGCTGGAGATCAAGCAGAAAATCTAAGGCCTACTGAGTACCAATTTATCATTATAATTTCACCTGCCTGCAATAGTACGCATATATCGGTGACATTGATTTACCATATGCAGATTTTAAATGTACAACTTAAATTAAATGTCACTAGAACATTTGCCTTGTGGAAAACTCCACATGCAGTTTTATTTTATATTTAATAATATACCACACATTATTGTGTATTTATTGCTGTGAATGATGTTCTTACACACCTCTAAGGTCAGCCTGGCCTCATAGACTAGACATAACACAGTAAATGAAAATCCAGGACACTCAAATTAGTATAATATGTTACTTTTGGTATGGTTACATAAGACAGGAGGTTACTTAAKGCAAAAACGAAAGGAGGGTGGTTRGTTGGGCGTAAAATGCGAAGGTCTAGCAACCCAAAGGTTGCGTGTTTGAACCTCATCACCGACAACATTAGTATTTTAGCTAATTAGCAACTTTGCACCTACTTAGCATGTTAGCAACCTAGCTAACGTTAGCCACAACAAGTTGGAATTTGTAACATACCATACATATTGCAAATTCGTAACATATTGTACGAATTGCATTTGTAACATCATACAAATTGTAATTTGTAACATATCATATGAATTATAATTCATTATTGCTTCTGTGACAGCATGGGCAGTGCCATTGAGGCAATCTCCATTTTGAAGTAGTACATTTTCTTCTTCACAATTGGCTGATCCTGCCTGATGACCCGGTTGGACATGAATCCAACATGGTCACCAAGAGGGACCAGCCAATGAGGTTGGGAGTCTCACCCAATTGACTACATTAAAATGGTGGAAGCCCTCCATTACGCTGCCCATGCAAATACTGCCTTTTGGCCACTAGAGACCTCTATCATTCTCTATGTTCTTAACATACAGTATCATACGAAATAGATGATGGACATCCACAAATTTCACACAACCATATCATACAAATTTTAGTGCCCCGGATTTGCATTTACTATGAGTCTAGTTATTATATATTTCACTTATYGAACCATATCTTAACCTTATCCATCCAGGTGAGAATCGCCTTAGGTACTTCCAGCTACTGTTGAATGGCACCTTCACCCCTCGGACACTTCCGGTGGGAGGAGAGGAGGCCAGACAAGTGTCCCCTCGTAGCCTTGCAGAGGCTCTTCTGGTAAGACCACCACTTTTATGTTGGATGTTTAGTAGCACTATGTTATGTTGTATTTGAGACAATTTGCAAGTGTTCCAAAACAGGCTCACAGGAAAGGTAAGCGTGTTTAATTTGTCTGAACATTCTATTTGATTTACCTTTTCATGTTTGCATAACTACTCTTTCTGCAGTGCCAACTGATAGTCAAGGCCCTGGCCTAGTCCCTTGAACAGATTGTAAAGTTCTGCGCATAAGCCTGGTTCTCTCGGCTTTAAGGAGCTTTGCATTATTGAAAATGAAAAGTGTCCCATAGTCAACTGCAGACCAGCCATTATGAGTTTATTGTATGTCATCAGAAAGGTATTTCAGATGAAGACATAGTTAAGTTAGTAGTTTTTCCAGCTTCAAAGGTTTGTTTGGTGAAAAATGTTGCCCCATTCCTGAATCATTGTTACTGCGCTGTACTCCAGTGAGTCTCTGTGACCCCCAGCCAATATAAGCTGACACCCTTATCTCTAATCCAGTTTATTAGTGCAGCAGGTGGTAAAATGGGGCCCAGGAAGGAATGTTGTCTAGAACCTCTGCCTGCCTGCAGAGGAAAGGGGCAGAGCTGTTGTAAGCCTGCCTTTGAGCCATAGCCTTACTGCACAGCTTCTCCTGCAAGCAATACTCGGCTGTCTTCAGCGGTTTGAATTCATGCATATTGGGAAGTGTCGCAAAAACTAAAATCTGACCCTACATTTTTAGATATAATTATTGGCCTGTTAATTAAGTTAAATCATAACAGTTGCTGTGTGCTCAAGATGCATGAGGTTGCATTATTTTCATTTTAAAACCTGAAMTTGATTGTGACATTAAATGGGCAATGTAGCCATGCTGATGGATGTTATATAGGTTTCAGCAGTTGAATGTATGAAGTGCCTTCTATGAGTGTGTTTCCTAAGCAGAGTTTGGTGTGTCCCTCCCCAGGCCTGTGAGCCCCTGCGCCGGCTCTCTGAAAGCAGCTCGTCTGCTGCAGTGGGAGGCATAGTGACCCCCAGCAGCACCGCCTCCAACACCACCCCTCTGTCCCAGGATACRGCCTACTCTAGCCTAAGGCAAGACACTCCGCAGTCCCAGGGCACCCCTCACACCCCGCGCCAGACCAGTACACCCTTCTCTCAGGACTCCAACTATTCCAGCAGGCAGGCCACCCCAGCCTACCAGTCTAGCCGGGCCGAARGCTCTGGAGGCTACAAGTCTCGCAGACACGAGAGCAAGTTCCARGATGCCTATAACCGGAGACCGGAGAGACGTTATGTCCATGGCACTGGGGGATCAGGATCCTCCTCCTACCGAGGCAACTCTGAACAGTCTGCCTTCAAGCAGCACCAACCTGCCCCACCTGAACCCCCTCCCTCTGCCTCATCCTTTGCCCACACACCACCTCCCCCTAGCAGTGCCAGCTTTAAGTCTGCCTTTTCCCCCTACCAGCAGGCCTCAATGCCCCTTGCGTTCCCCCCCTCAGAATCTCTGTTCCACCAGCCTGTCCAGCGGGAGGCAGAGTACCGGAGGCACACCATGGCCCCTGCCACTGACTTCAAGCCAGTCAAGAACAAGCCAGCTACTCCACCCATTCCAGAACCCCCACCTGAACCCAAGGCCCACCCCAGCACCCCCCCTGCCCTGACACCAAAGCACTGCCCCCCCTCCCCTGGCACCCCCACCCTGGAGTCAGAGCGAAATAGCCTGGACTCCCGTATTGAGATGCTTCTGAAGGAGAAAAGGACAAAGCTTCCCTTCCTTCCTGGAGGCGACTCATCAGACACTGATGTGCGTATGGTCTGTAGCCCCATCTCCTCCTCTTCCTCTCAGCTGTCCCCCATCCCTCCTTATGGGGGCACCCACACCTCTCGACCCTCTAGCACGGGCCTGGAGGACGTCAGCCCTACGCCCCTGCCTGACTCCGATGATGAGGAGCCCATCCTTGTAACAGGCTCGCTCCTCAAGGGAGTCAGCTCTCCAGACCATCTCCATGGGAAGAACGCCAGTGACTTGAAGGATGGTCGCCTCGGAAACCACACACCCACAGACAAAATGGAGGTAAGAACCAACAGTATCATCCTTACTTTGGGTAGATGCTATGTTTAAAAAGTGGGAGATGGAAAYGGGGAACAGATACTCCATTCCATACATGACACGTTATTGGCCACATTAGTAGTATTGCTGTGGAGATGTCTGCTTGCAGCCGGATCTATTTGGCAGCTACAGAGGGGGCACCGGAAGTAAACAGGCTTCAGTGTCTGATAGTAAGCCTGCACTTTCTCTTTTGTTTCATTCTTCTGTCTGTATACTACAAGAGGAAATGGTTTATTCTGGTTTCACAGCAAACAGTGACCAAAACAGTGACAGTTTTTATGGGTCTGTTCCAAACATGGTGACGTTATCAACAACATACCGTGAGTGACACAGAACATTAGTGTTTTCCCCCTGCCATCAGAACTAGTTGCCTCATAAAGATATACACTTTATACACTCGYCATGTACTTTGAAATCTGTTTCCATGGTCTTTCTGTTTGAATGGCTTTGTGTTTGCAAGCCATGTATTAATCMTTTTGCAATAGATTCAAAGCTCGTAGTTGCTAGTTAATTCTCTACCTGGCACAATAACAAATTTCATCCAAATCTCCAAACTGGGGACATGCATCAGAGAAACATCAAGCAAAGTTTTAACCTGACCCCAGATCAATTTGACAGGCAAAGTAAGTGGCAGTACAATTTTAGGGCATAATAATTTTAGGGCACCTCTGTTGTTTCAAATAATATTTGATAGTATTTGATTAAAAAAAAAACTTTTGGAAGTAACTCTTCTGTTGATGTGTAAATGGTTATTTTCCTCATGTTTGGTACTAYTCACTGTTTGTAACTAGCCTGTGCCCTGGTAATAGGAGGCCCACACCCAGGGCTGTGACTGGGAAACCTGACTCATTCTTCTGTTGGGGAATAGAAAACACTTTCACTTCCTCTTTCTAACACTCATGGGAGGAGTTACCAGGGTGGCTGTTAGCTCCATTCAACACTCAACTCACCACTTCCTGGTTCTGTTGAGCCTGACAATCCGGATTGGCTCACATCCCTGTATATTTTATGTTATCACAAAGCAAACATTTCAATAATATGGGCAGTTTGGCACACACAGGCTGCTCCCCAGGCTTTTTCAGTCTTTGTGGTTTTGATTGTTTTATGAATCCTGATTTCATTGCCACCCAGATATGATTTATCAATGAAAGCTAAGTTGTTACTGAATCTATGACCATAACCTGGTTGTCTGCGATATAGTTTTTTTTGTTAGTTTCACACAGCTATTCAAGGACATTAAATCAACAGTTGTGTTTTTTGTAGCCAAGAATCATGTATATATTTGATTAAACTTGTGCTAACACTTGAGCTGAAAGTATTTAGACTTGGCTCATCCTTCAAATAATAATTATTATGTTTATTTTTTATTTTTACAATTATATTTAACTAAGCAGGTCAATTAAGAACGAATTCTTATTTACAATGACGGCCTACATCGGCCAAACCCGGTGTATGTCGGTGTAATTAACTGTTCATGATTTGAAAGATTAGGAAATAACCACATGCTGCTAAATTCTAATAGTGCCTTTTTAGACACTAATATCAAGGTTAGTGTTAGACAGCCTGTGTTTGGAATTTAAAGAAGGGKCTGGCAGAGTTTGCTATTTATTATGATATTATAGGGATTTGTACAGAAGCTAGAAACTTTGCTCATTATGTGGATGCTTCCTATATGACTATCAGGTCATGTAGTGTAGAGAGATGTCCTGACACCTTGTCTTCTCTCTCCCACACAGAGCCATCAGTCCTCTGGGGAAGACATGGAGATCTCGGACGAGGACGACATGCCAGGCACGCCCACGCACGGTGGCGACTGTGTCAAGGGAATTGTGGTCAACTCTGCTGTGTCCCCCATGCAGTCCATGCCCCTCCCACCCCCCGGCTTCCCCCCTCTACCTCCTCAAGCGGGCTTCGGTCTTCCACACCACCTCTCTGCTGTCCCAGGCTCACACCTGGCACCTGGAGTTCCACACCCCATGCTGCCTCACCTCTACCCCCATGGCATGGTGCCTATGATGCAGATGGAGCTGATGAGCTGCCTGCCTCAGTGGGGYAGCGTTCACATGTCCTTCCAGATGCAGACCCAAATGCTGAGTCGCATGGCCCAGACCCGGGGTCCCTACCCCTACCCACACTTCATGACCGCAGGAGGGGCGGCTGCAGCCGGGTCAGCAGCCATGCAGTTTGGCGGTCCCTACCCACCCTTGTCAATGAGTAGCACCCCAGCTGCCAGTGCAGGGGGCCACAGGCAGCAACCCTGGCCCCACCCCAGCATCCCCAAGTTCAATCCTGCTGTTCCTCCACCGGGCTACGAGGCTAAGGAAGACCCTCACAAGGCCACCGTGGAAGGGGTGCTGCTGGTCATCGTCAAGGAGCTGAAGGCCATCATGAAGAGGGACCTCAACCGTAAGATGGTGGAGGTGGTGGCCTTTAGGGCCTTTGACGAGTGGTGGGATAAGAAAGAACACTCAGCCAAGGTGAGTCATTCTCCTATCTAGTCTCACTACAGTCTCATGTGAGCGTGTTTGTCAATTCTGAGATTATGTGGAATATTTCATGAAGCACAAATCGAATCCAATTTTTTCATTGCATGCACATTTTTAGCAGATGTTATTATGGGTGTAGCGAAATGCTTAAGTTCCTAGCTAGTGTAGTAATATCTAACAATACTCACAAGAATGGAATGAAGAAATATATAAATATTAGGATGAGCAATGTTGGAGTCCGGAGTATAAATATATACACAGTACCAGTCAAAAGTTTGAACACACCTACTTATTCAAGGGTTTTTCTTTATTTTTTGTAGAATTGTAGAATAATAGTGAAGACATCAAAACGATGAAATAACACATAAGGAATCATGTTGTAACCAAATCAAAATCTATTTTAGATTCTTCAAAGTAGCTACCCTTTGCCTTGATGACAGCTTTGCACACTCTTGACATTCTCTCAACTAGCTTCACCWGGAAWGCTTTTCCAACAGTCTTAAAAGAGTTCCCATATGCTGAGCACTTGTTGGCTGCTTTTCCTTCACTCTGCGGTCCAACTCATCCCAAACCATCTCAATTGGGTGAGGTCGGGTGATTATGGAGGCCAGGTCATCTAATGCAGCACTCCATCACTCTCCTTCTTGGTCAAATAGCCCTTATACAGCCTGGAGGTGTGTTGGGTCATTGTCCTGTTGAAAAACAAATGATAGTGGGACAAACCAGATGGGAAGGCGTATCGCTGCAGAATGCTGTGGTAGCCATGCTGGTTAAGTGTGCCTTCAATTCTAAATAAATCACTGACAGTGTCACCAGCATAGCACCATCACACCATCTCCTCCATGCTTCACGGTGGGAACCACACATGCGGAGATCATCCGTTCACCTACTATGCATCTCACAAAGACACGGCGGTTGGAACCTAAAATCTCTAATTTGGACTCATCAGACCACCGGTCTAATGTCCATTACTTGTGTTTCTTGGCCCAAGTAAGTCTCTACTTCTTATTGGTGTCCTTTAGTAGTGGTTTCTTTTCAGCAATTTGACCTTGAAGGCCTGATTCACACAGTCTGCTATGAACAGTTGTTGAGATGTGTCTGTTACTTGAACTCATTTACCAAATAGGGCTATCTTCTGGACACTACCGGTCAAAAGTTTAAGAACACCTACTCATTCAAGGGTTTTTCTTTATTTTTACTATTTTATATATTGTAGAATAATAGTGAAGATATCAAAACTATGAAATAACATATGGAATCATGTAGTAACCAAAAAAGTGTTAAACAAATCAAAATATATTTTATATTTTATGTTCTTCAAATAGCCACCCTTTGCCTTGATGACAGCTTTGCACACTCTTGGCAGTCTTTCAACCAGCTTCATCTGGAATGCTTTTCCAACCGTCTTGAAGGAGTTTCCACATATGCTGAGCACTTGTTGGCTGCTTTTCCTTCACGGCCCGACTTATCTCAAAACATCTCAATTTGGTTGAGGTCAGGGGATTGTGGAGGACAGGTCATCTGATACAGCACTCCATCACTCTCCCTCTTGGTCAAATAGCCCTTACAAAGCCTGGAGGTGTGTTGGGTCATTGTCCTGTTGAAAAACAAATGATAGTCCCACTAAGCACAAACCAGATGGGATGGCATATCGCTGCAGAATGCTGTGGTAGCCATGCTGGTTAAGTGTGCCTTGAATTSTAAATAAATCACAAACAGGGTCACAAGCAAAGCACCGCCACACAATAGCACCTTCTCCTCCATGCTTTACGGTGGGAAATACACATGTGGAGATTCTCTGTTCACCCACACCGTGTCACACAAAGACATGGTTGGAACCAAAAATCTCCAATTTGGACTCCAGACCAAAGTACAAATTTCCACCGGTCTGATGTCCATTGCTCGTATTTCTTGGCCCMAAACAAGTCTCTTCTTTTTATTGGTGTCCTTTAGTAGTGGTTTCTTTGCAGCAAATCAACCATGAAGGCCTGGTTCAYGCAGTCTCCTCTGAACAGTTGATATTGTGATGTGTCTGTTACTTGAACTCWGAAGCATTTATTTGGGCTGCAATTTCTGAGGCTGGTAAATCTAATGAACTTCTCCTCTGCAGCAGAGGTAACTCTGGGTCTTCCATTCCTGTGGCGGTCCTCATGACAGCCAGTTTCATCACAGCGCTTGATGGCTTTTCGACTGCACTTGAAGAAACTTTCAAAGTTCTTGAAATGTTCTGTATTGACTGACCTTCATGTCTTAAAGTAATGATGGACTRTAATTTCTCTTTGCTTATTTGAGCTGTTCTTGCCATAATATGGACTTGGTCTTTTACCAAATAAGGCTATCTTCTGTATATCCCCATACCTTGTCACAACATAACTGATTGGCTAAAACGCAGTAAGAAGGAAAGAAATTCCACAAATGAACTTTTAAGAAGGAACACCTGTTAATTGAAATGCATTCCTGGTGTCTATCTCATGAAGCTGGTTGACAGAATGCAAAGAGTGTGCAAAGCTGTCATCAAGGCAAAGGGTGGCTATTTGAAGAATATAAAATACATTTTGATTTGTTTAACTTTTTCGGTTACTACATGATTCCATATGTGTTATTTCATAGTTTTGATGTCTTCACTATTACACGGAACCCAAACCGGCTGTGTGCATGCGCCATCGTGCATACATTTATTTTGTCCCCCCACACCAAACGCGATCATGACACACAGGTTAAAATATCAAAACAAACTCTGAACCAATTGTATTCATTTGGGGACAGGTCGAAAAGTATTAAACATTTATGGCAATTTAGCTAGCTAGCTTGCACTTGCTAGCTAATTTGTCCTATTTTGCTAGCTTGCTGTTGCTAGCTAATTTGTCCTGGGATATGAACATTGGAGTTGTGCATTTCAGGTAAAATAACAAGGTCCTCTTCTCCGACAATGAATCCACACATAAAACGGTCAACCGAATCGTTTCTAGTCATCTCCCCTCCTTCCAGACTTTTTCTTCTTTGAACTGATATGGTGATTGGCATCTAAACTTTCATAGTATTACTACGACGACCGACAACACAGTTCGTCTTTCAATCAACCACGTGGGTATAACCAATGAGGAGATGGCACGTGGGTATCTGCTTCTATAAACCAATGAGGAGATGGGAGAGGCAGGACTTGCACCGCGATCTGCGCCACAAATAGAACTGACTTCTATTTTAGCCCTTGGCAATGCAGATGCTCGCGAACAGTGTGGGTGCAATAATATAGATGATCTTTTTGGCCTTCCTGTGACATCGGGTGCTGTAGTTATCCTAGAGGCAGCAGTGTGTCCCCGGTAATGCGTTAGGCAGACCGCACCACCCTCTGGAGAGCCCTAAGTTTGCGGGCGGTGCATTTGCCATACCGGGCGGTGATACAGCCCAACAGGATGCTCTCAATGGGCCTGTAAACTTGAATAATATAGATTTCTAAAATTATTTTTCAAGGCTCGCTCACACGATGTGAGCGTGTAGTCAGGGTATTATTCTACAATGTAGAAAATAGTATAAATAAAGAAACTGTATGTGATGGGATGTATAGAATATTTACTACAGTTGAAATCGGAAGTTTACATACACCTTAGCCAAATACATTTAAACTCAGTTTTTCACAAATCCTGAAATGTAATCCTAGTAAAAAAGTGGTTGTTTTGAGTCAGTTAGGATCACCACTTTATTTTAAGAATGTGAATGTCAGAATAATAGTAGATGATTTATTTCAGCTTTTATTTCTTTCATCACATTCCCAGTGGGTCAGAAGTTTACATACACTCAATTAGTATTTGTAGCATTGCCTTTAAATTGTTTAACTTGGGTCAAACGTTTCGGTAGCCTTTCACAAGCTTCCCATAATAAGTTGGGTGAATTTTGGCCCATTCCTCCTGACAGAGCTGGTGTAACTGAGTCAGGTTTGTAGGCTCCTTGCTCGCACATGCTTTTTCAGTTCTTCCACAAATGTCTATAGGATGAGGTCAGGGCTTTGTGATGGCCACTCCAATACCTTGACTTGTTGTCATTAAGCCATTTTGCCACACTTGGAAGTATGCTTGGGGTCATTGTCCATTTGAAAGACCCATTTGCAACCAAGCTTTAATTTCCTGACCGATGTTGCTTCAATATATCCACATATTCCCTGCCTCATGATGCCATCTATTTTGTGAAGTGCACCAGTCCCTCTGCAGCAAAGCATCCGCACAACATGATGCTGCCACCCCCGTGCTTCAGGTTGATGGTGTTCTTTGGCTTGCAAGCATCCCACTGTTTCCTCCAGACATAACAATGGTCATTATGGCCAAACAGTTCTATTTTTGTTTCATCAGACCAAGGATATTTCTCCAAAAATCTTTGTCCCCATGTGCAGTTGCAAGCGTAGCTTGGCTTTTTTATGGCGGTTTTGAAGCAGTGGCTTCTTCCTTGCTGAGCGGCCTTTCAGGTTATGTCGATATAGGACTCATTTTACTGTGGATATAGATGCTTTGTACCTGCTTCCTCCAGCATCTTCACAAGTCCTTTGCTATTGATTTGCACTTTTCGCACCAAAGTACGTTCATCTCTAGAGACAGAATGCGTCTCCTTCTGAGCGGTATGACGGCTGCGTGGTTCCATGGTGTTTATACTTGCGTACTATTGTTTGTACAGATGAATGTGGTACCTTCAGGCATTTGTAAATTGCTCCCAATGATGAACCAGACTTGTGGAGGTCAACAATTTTTCTTTTTGATTTTCACATGATGTCAAGCAAAGAGTCACTGAGTTTGAAGGTGGGCCTTGAAATAAATCTATAGCTACACCTCCAATTGACTCAAATGATGTCAATTAGCCTATCAGAAGCTTCTAAAGCCATGACATAATTTTCTGGAATTGTCCAAGCTATTTAAAGGCACAGTGAACTTAGTGTATGTAAACTTCTGACCCACTGGAATTGTGATACAGTGAATTATAAGTGAAATTATAAGTGAAAATTACATGCACAAAGTAGATGTCCTGACCGACTTGCCAAAACCTATAGTTTGTTAACAAGAAATTTGTGGAGTGGTTGAAAAGTTTTAATGACTCCAACCTAAGTGTATGTAAACTTCCAACTTCAACTGTATATCTGTAGGACAGAATAGTGTATATATACAGCAATAGTTAAATAATATGGCATTGACTAAAATACAGTATATACATATGAAATTAGTAAAACAGTATGTAAAAATAATTAGTGACCAGTGTTTCATGTCTATGTACATASGGCAGCAGTCTCTAAGGTGCAGTGTTAAGTAACTGGGTGGTATCCGGTTAGCAACAGTGATTAAGTTCAGGGCAGGATACTGGGTGGAGGCCGGCTAGGGATGGTTATTCAACAGTCGGATGGCCTTGAGATAGAAGCTGTTTTTCAGTCTCTCGGTCCCAGCTTTGATGCACCTGTACTGACCTTACATTCTGGATGATAGCGGGGTGAACAGGCCGTGGCTCGGGAGGTTGATGTCCTTGATGATCTTTTTGGCCTTCCTGTGACATCGGGTGCTGTAGTTATCSTAGAGGGCAGGCAGTGTGTCCCCGGTAATGCGTTAGGCAGACCGCACCACCCTCTGGAGAGCCCTAAGTTTGCGGGCGGTGCATTTGCCATACCAGGCGGTGATACAGCCCAACAGGATGCTCTCAATGGGCCTGTAAACTTTGGGTTACCTAAAATATACTGTATCTCCCTAAAACTTTATTCTAATGGTAGAATGTGGCCATTGTTGCTTGGATACAGAAGAATGTTTTGGAGGAAGGCCTCATTTAAAACTCCTGGAATGTTTTGAATAAGAAAAGCTCAGCTAACCTTGAATTTAACCTTGAAGTTGAATGCACACTAGCTATATAATGAGTGAAGATTTATTTGAATGTGTTGAAATGATGGACACTGGTGAAAACAAGGTAGGCATATCAGAGCGATATATTTAGAGTTTGGTTAATTGAATGAGTTTGGTTAATTGAAATGGATAAAATATTTGAGTGCAAAGGACAATGCTGTGTTAACTGGCTAGGTTGTTAACAATTTAATTGTAATGACATGACTATTCTAGCCAATGATTCTCCTGCATTATTGAATTATTGAGCCAGATAGCTAACAGTCTTTCATATGAGTCCATGTTGTTGTTCATCCTCCAGGCGTCCCTGACCCCGGTGAAGGCTGGCGAGGGAAAGGAGGAGGAGAAGGAAAAGCCCAAGCCCAAAGAGACCATGGGCTCCAGTCTACTGGAGAACTGGAACAAGGGTGAGGGCCTTGGCTACGAGGGTATGGGCCTGGGCATCGGCCTCCGAGGAGCCATCCGCCTGCCCTCATTCAAGGTACCTCCAGACACTTTTAGGATTGACTAAGAATATGTCTAAAGGTCTCTGTTACTTTGGAAAATAGTTATATAATTTTATGTTTGGCAAAGTGCATTTGCCACATCCGTGGGAGAGAYTATTAATGTGTTTGTGTGTGTTCAGGTGAAGAGGAAGGACCCTCCTGATGCTGCCTCCACTGGGGACACTAAGCGAGCGCGGCCCTCCACGCCCGTGGATGATGAGCTTGAGGACATAGCAGAGCTCCCAGAAGATGTGGCCAGTGTGGACGAGGACAGCGCAGCTTCTCGGAGACGACATGCCCGGCCACTGGAGCTGGACAGTGAGGGAGAGGAGAAGGTAGAGACCTCTGGAAAGGAGGAGTCCCTCTCCGACAGGGAGGAGGAGCCTGACGAGACGGAGGTCTCTGACATGTTGTCGTCGGCCAAGGTGAGCTGTCAGTCAAATTACCTAAAAATGGCCTAGAATGGGAGATGAAGTGTTGACTACTACAACCTTCAACAGGTGCTTCATCTCATTGGGAGAAGGCAACCTGAGGCATCATACTGTAGAACCATTTTTTTATAAGAGCTTTTAACCTCTGGAATTGAACCTTTCAGGAGAGTGAAGAGGATGAGGACGAAGATGAGGCAGCCTCATCCAGTGACGGTGAATCATCTGAGTCGTCGGATGAGGGTAAATACACGCTGATGTCAATGACCGTAGTTAGTTATTTGGTTCTCTATGTGTAAACGCTGCCTCTGTAAATGTCCTATCTCTGTGTGTCTTTCTCCTCCTCACTCCTTCAGAACTTGCCAGTTCTGCATCCTCTAAAGTCGACTCTGACTCGTCTGCGACTGGGGACTCCTCCGAATATGATTCCAGTTCAGAGGAGGAGGCAGAGGAGGAGGAGGCGGCGGTAGATGTGGAGAGTCTACCGGATAAACAAGAGGACCGTGTTCGGACTTCTTCGTCCTCCTCCTCTTCATCGTCCTCATCTGAGCATGAGGTGGAGGTGGAGCCCAAGGCCCCCAGCACGCCCCTAGTTCCCCCCCCAGAGGATGAGCCCTCAGAGCTGGCTGGTTTAGATGAGGACCAGAGGCCTAGGGAGGGGCTGAAGCTCAAGCCCAACCACAGAGCCCTCAGTGAGGGGGAGGAGGCAGCGGAGCCTGGCCGGACCAGCCTGGAGGACCTCCGGCCCCCTTCACCCAAAGGAGTCCCAGGTCTTAACCCTCTCCTATTACCTAACCACAGAAGCTTCATGTTTCCGTTTCCATTTCAGATGTTGCACTGCATATTGCTTTTAACTGACAGTTTGTCTTGACATGTTGGTTGTCTTTCAGCTGAGGAGCCAGACATTGACCTGGGAGTCGCCATCCCTGTATTTAAGATGGATCCCCAGGACGATGTTACTAACCTGCGGCCGCCCACGCCAACAGGCTCCCTGGCTGACAGCGACCAGGACACTCGACCCAAGGCCCACACAGAGGACGAGGATYTCCCCTGTACGCCAGGTAGAGGGGCTCCTGCATCCCTGGAGCCCGACACAGCCCTCCCTAGATCCCTAGTAGTCCCATCTATGCACCTTCCCCCTACCCCAGCCATGGAGGGCCACTCCCTCCTGCTGCCTCCTCCCGGCCCCCTGCCGGACCTCCCCCTCCCATTTCGGGCCAGGCTGTCCACAGACGAGGATGTGCCCCGCACCCCTGGCAGGGACCTGATGGTCCGGGCAAGAGGCCTGGATAAGTCCCAGATCAGCACAGAGAACGTGCCCGTCACACCTGACGGTGATGCTCCTCTGACTGGCAGCAGCCTGGCCAGCCTCAGCTCTCCCCGCATATCCGGCAGCCCCTTCTCCTACCCTGCCCAGTCTCCTGTCCTGAGTGCAGGTATCCCCCGAACCCCCGGCAGAGATCTGACCTTCACTCCTGTCTTCCCAGACCACACAGCCCTGGCTGTTGGCCTGCCCATCCACTGGAAAGCCTCTTCAGAAAGCCCACTTTTCAAGGAGCCTCCACTCAGCACCCTGGTCAACCAGACCCTGCCCCCCGACTCCCTCCAGGGAGAGGCCTTAACCAGCGTGCCAAAAGACCTGCCTGCTGTCCCAGTCTTAGACCTCCCCGTGCCCCCTGACGCAACCCCAYCTAAGAGGAAGCCTGGGCGACCMAAGAGTAAAAAGGCTGCAGGACTGACCTCTCCTCAGACTGAGTTTATGGAGCTCTTGGTGACTCCTACCTCCATGCCCCGATCGTTGCCTCATGATGCCCAGCTCAGAGAGTTCTCTGCAGACATGGCTGCTGCAGCCGCTCTTCCTGACATCCCCAGCCGCGCTGGGCTAGACTCCTCCACGGTGGGCCTGGACTTCAGGGAAGGGGAGACGAAGCTGCATACGGTTCTGCCCCCTGACGACCGGTTCCTCCCCTATGAAGAAGAGGAGCGTGTGCAGAAGCCTGCCCGTAAGGTGCGGCGAGGGTGGGAAGAGCTGCTGCTGGCCAGCCACTCCCCCGTGACCACGCCGCCGTGGCCCCACTACKTTCCACGCTCRGAGTTTGAGGAGATGACCATCCTRTACGACATCTGGAACGACGGCATCGATGAGGAGGACATCCGGCACCTGCAGGTCACCTACGACAAGATGCTGCAGCAGGACAACGGCAACGACTGGCTCAACGACACGCTGTGGGTCCAGCACCCTCATATCCTTTACTACTGGCCGGTACTAATATTACTGCCAGTTACTGCTAGTGCATTACTAAGTGCTGTTCCTTTAGTGTCCCTTTGTTACTGGTCTTTTAGTTTTGCTCAGTCATCATGCATTTTTTTTAAAGTAGTAAATTAGAAATGCTTGCACATGGTTTTACCAACACAAGGTCTTACCTTCTCCAAAAGCCTTTTTATTCCCTTGACTCTTCCTGTACCTACCAACATCCCGGCGGTGAAGAGGAAGAGGAGGGACGATGGCATGAGGGATCACATGACTGGCTGTGCCCGTAGCGAGGGCTACTACAAGATTGACAAGAAGGACAAGATCAAATATCTCAACAGCAACAAGCACCTACTGGAGGAGGGGCCTGTAGACATGCAGGTGGGTTTTAGCAGAGGGTGGGTTTTAGCAGAGGGTGGGCTGGTGGGCTTGAGTTCAAATCATCAATGGTGTCTCTGTTCATCTGTTTGTGTCTTGATGGGTCTGTGTTTGTCTAAAGGTGAAGTAGGAGCTTGTGGAGTAGAAGCTCATCTCTTTCTCTCCCTTCCTCCATCTCTCTCTGCAGGGCATGAGTATTCCCGCACAGCCCCTAGTCTCCACCAGAGCTGGCTCTGAGCGGAGGTCTGAACAGCGCCGCCTGCTGTCCTCTTTCAGCTGTGACAGCGACCTGCTCAAGTTCAACCAGCTGAAGGTACCAAAGGCCAAACACAGCCCATACACAACTACTGTTATTTTACACTGTACGTGTGTCAATGCAATACTGTGTCACTTCAATTTGTCCTTTTTAACACTCTTCCCCAGTTCCGTAAGAAGAAGATTCGGTTCTGTAAGTCGCACATCCACGACTGGGGCTTGTTCGCAATGGAGCCAATTGCTGCTGATGAGATGGTGATTGAGTATGTGGGGCAGAACATCAGACAGGTGAGTAGAACAGGTTATGTACAGATGGGAAGCATTCTACGAATGATCCAACACCACTAACATGCACTTTGTGCCGGCTGCAAAACATCATGCCATGCAGGTGAGTGTTAAGCAGGCTGAGTATAAACCCATCCAATCCTGTGTCTAGGTGATTGCTGACATGAGGGAGAAGCGTTACGAGGACGAGGGCATCGGGAGCAGCTACATGTTCCGTGTCGACCATGACACCATCATAGACGCTACCAAGTGTGGCAACTTCGCACGCTTCATCAACCACAGCTGCAATGTAAGTGTCTCTTCTCCTCTCAAGAGCTGGAGCAAATCGTAATCAAGTCAATGTCAATGAATCAACCCAGTTTCACAGTGCTAGGCTAGCAAACACATGGATGCTAACACCACTGTGTTGTTCTTCTCAGCCCAACTGCTACGCTAAGGTGATCACAGTGGAGTCACAGAAAAAGATTGTCATCTACTCCCGACAACCCATCAATGTCAACGAGGAGATCACCTACGACTACAAGTTCCCCATCGAGGACGAGAAGATCCCCTGCTTGTGTGGGGCAGAGAACTGTAGGGGAACGTTGAACTAACGTTAGCCCCTGGCCAAGGGGCAAACCTCCCAGAAAACAACAAGCACTGTCCCAACAAACGTTGTCCCCATTCCCTGGACACACACACAGAGACGCCATGCTAAAAACACACGGACAGAAGAGGAGTGTTGGAAGAACCAGGGATGAAAACCAACCCATCTTCTGGCTACGGTGCAGCTACCTGTCTGGGACTCTTTTTATAYGCACAGATATTAACTCAAGATTGTTTACGATTCCAGGTGCTCTTTAAAACAGAACTAAACATGGGTTTTCTAATAGTCTCCCAGTGACCCTTGAATTTTCACAACGCTGTACCATCTGGCTTCCTGGTGCAGCACTCTTAATTGTCCCTCTTCCATTTAGCATGGTTCCCCTTTCTGGTCTTAGCTTGTACAGTTTTACCTACTCTTTTCATAAGCTTTATGGAGACCACGTGGTATGTAACCCCCCCCCCACACCTACATTAAGCTGCTCATTGATACTGTTGACACGCACAATGAAAACACTTGTCGCTGTGGGAGGGACACAGCCTCCCCATGGGAGACGACACTATTTTCACCATGTGGTGGTCATAGTGGCACAGACAGGAAGTAGGATTGGGGCCCTGAGAAATGGGTTTGCTGCCCAAGGAGAAGCCTGTGTGGATGCCTTCACTTGCTTAACATCCCTTTGTTTTTATAGTAAATGCAAAAAACATAATTTAAGCTACAGAATGGTTAATTCTGTCATCCACAAACGTGGATATCACTGGAGATTAATCCACACCTGCTCATACCAGCAAATAATATAGAGTATGCTGCTGTCTGTTACTTTATGCAAAATCAAGGAATATGCTTTCAGAGATTTACAAATGGTATTAAGGTTTATCCAAGTAGTTTTTCCATAATTTCTGTTTTCACTCTTCTTACCGTCTTGTCTTCCCCAAAAACACTACATGTTGCCCTCTGTAGGTCATATTGTGGAAATAGGGAATGGGGAAAAGAACGCAAGATGGGTACCGTAGAAATGTATTTACACAGTTTAACCTTTGCACCGTATTGTCATGTAGTATAGTGTTTCCAAAAGCGACCATGGGCACATAATTCCTTCCATAACAAACTTAGTTATCACTGCACAGTGAGACTGCTGATCGAAGTATACAGATTTTATTGAAACGCTTTGACTTTATGATGCCTTCACATCTCCAACATGACATCCATCCACGACCAGACTGCTTGTTGAGGTTCACATGTAGAAGGGTTATAAAACGGATTCACCACTTAAAAGACTGCCTGTCCTAGGAAACGGTTCAGATCAGTACAGCTGTACAGTACAGAATAGCGATTCAAACTCGAGTACTTTTTAGGTTTGCATACTTTTCTTCCTGAAGCTCATCCAATGCTGTCTGGAAACCAAACCGATCCCCACTGCATTTCCAGTGTTATATCTTGAGAAAAGCATTTACTCAATGCGCTATAAAGATGACAACATGACAATAATAGTAAATATAGGTGAAACCTATCTAAATGGAACTCCAATGTTCTCTATGAAAGAACACAGACTGCAATTAACAGGAATTATTTACATTATAGAGACTTTGACAAAAGCCTTGGAATGGGATGTGGCTAGAAAATAAGTCAGTTTATGAATTGAAGTTTATTGTAAGTGCCATATCCATGTGTACGCGTCTGGGGTGTTCATGACTACAAGGCAAAAGTGTTTCTGAAAGCTGCCGCTTGCAACTGTGTTAATGCGCATCCACTTATGAAATGCTGTCTATTTTCACCCGTGTGAATGTGTTTGTATTGTGTGACATGAATGTGTACGTGTGTTGTTTTCCCTCACTGGTTGGTGGTGTTGATGACAGGTTTAGGTGTCCTCACCTCATGGTGCTTTATCAGCCCTCACTGTACAGTTAGCTCAGTATTCTACTCACCATACAGAAGTGTTTCTAATCTAAAACAATTCATCAGACCTCACTCTATCAAATCATCACCACACTAACAACCTCCAATCTTCTGTTTGTGTATGTTTGTCACGTGGTTATTGTCTCTTGTCATTCAGTTTCATGAATCATTAATGTTTGTGAATGCACTAGAGGCTTGCACTTCTGCATACGCCCTCCTAGCCAATCAGAACTCTGAAGACCAAGTCATTCATTGCTTCTCATTCAGTTGGATAGCTTATACATTTGTTTAACAACCGTGATGTTTATATTGTACAGGATCACTTGTATAGAGGATCTGAAGTTTTTTTTTTTTCATCACATGGAGAATACGTAATGATGCATCTTTTCTTTTTTAAACAAAAAAGACTGAGTATTTAATGTTGTATTTTCAGGGATCCGTATAAATTTTTTTTTTTCAAGGGTTGAATTGTTTATTTAAAGCAAAGGTGCATCTTGTACAGAAAAAAAGATCTCCACTTCCCTTTGAAAGATTGTTTCTTGTAGAAACGTCTTCATTTTCTCTGCCCATTTCTTTTGTAATCTTAAAATATATAAATACTTTAACTGTGAATATATATATATATATATTTTTGTTCCTGGGGATTTGCTACAGAAATACAACTCTGAGAGATCTGTGTCAGACAGAGCTGGTGAATGTGGAGCTGGTGGCAGTATTTTCAGCTTGTGTCAAGCTTTATTTTTATTTTCTGTTGTAAATTCTATGAAAACTTGTTTGCAGTGTGGAGAAGGGGAAAAAACATTATGGTGCAGAAATGGCATAGGAATAGGGTGGAATCATCAGCCTGTTTCTCATGTCTATTACACAAAAAATGTATGAAAAAGAATAATGGGAAATAAAGGCATTTTTTTTCAAACGATTACGAGTTAATTTAACTAAATTGAATACATTACATTTCAGTGTTCGGACAGAGMAATTACTGGATGATCCAGTTTATGTACAGTAAACTGACACAGGATGTTGGATACAGGTTCCTTCATGTTGGAAACCTCAATGGAGAACACATGTATAACTTCACCCATGATGAGCAACATGAATAAACCAACATTCAGAAATGAGGAGACACTGTCCTTGGATAAACAATGGCCTTCTGTCTGTGTCTGTGTCAGCTACAGTTTAGTTCAGGACCAAATTATGTGATTTCTCCCCCATTTCAAGCAGTCAGGCAGTGTCAACCAGGATGCTAGGAACTTTGACTGAGTATGACATCAGTCACTTTATATTATCAATAGCATCATGGTATGGTCAGTAAAGAACATCAATACAAATCAAATTTTATTGGTCACATGCACCGAATACAACAGGTGTAGACTTTACAGTGAAATGCTTACTTACCAACATTGCTGAGTTAAAAATACATATTTGCTAAATAAAAGGAAATAGTAAAACAAAAACGAGGCTATATACAAGGAGTACCATTATCGAGTCAAGGTGCAGGGGTACATTCTTATCTTCCATGACATAATACACATTTACCTACACTACCGTTCAAAAGTTTGGAGTCACTTAGAAATGTCCTTGTTTTGAAGGAAAAGCTTTTTTWWTTGTCCATTTAAAATAACATAAAATTGATCAGAAATACAGTGTAGACAGTTAATGTTGTAAATTACTATTGTAGCTGGAWWWWTWTTTTTWATGGAATATCTACATAGGCGTAGAGGCCCATTATCAGCATCCATCACTCCTGTGTTCCAATGGCACTTCGTGTTAGCTAATATAAGTTTATCATTTTAAAAGGCTAATTKATCATGAGAAAACCCTTTTGCAATTATGTTAGCACAGCTGAAAACTGTTCTGAGTAAAGAAGCAATAAAACCGGCCTTCTTTAGACTAGTTGAGTATCTGGAGCATCAGCATTTGTGGGTTCGATTACAGGCTCAAAATGGCCAGAAACTAAGTACTTTCTAATGAAACTCGTCAGTCTATTCTTGTTCTGAGAAATGAAGGCTATTCCATGCGAGAAATTGCCAAGAAACTGAAGCTCTCGTACAACGCTGTGTACTACTCCCTTCACAGAACAGAGCAAACTGGCTTTAACCAGAATAGAAAGGAGTGGGAGGCCCCGGTGCACAACTGAGCAAGAGGACAAGTACATTAGAGTGTCTAGTTTGAGAAACAGACTCCTCAAGTCCTCAACTGGCAACTTCAYTAAATAGTACCCGCAAAACACCAGTCTCAACATCAACAGTGAAGAGGCGACTCCGGGACGCTGGCCTTCTAGGCAGAGTTGCAAAGAAAAAGCCATATCTCAGACTGTCCGAAAAGATTAAGATGGGCAAAAGAACACAGACACTGGACAGAGGAACTCTGCCTAGAAGGCCAGCATCACAGAGTTGCCTCTTTACTGTTGACATTGAGACTGGCCAGTTTTATTGCTTCTTTAATCAGCACAACAGTTTTCAGCTGTGCTAACATAATTGCAAAAGGGTTTTCTAATGATCAATTAGCCTTTTAAGATGATAAACTCATATTAGCTAACACAACGTGCCATTGGAACACAGGAGTGATGGTTGCTGATAATGGGCCTCTGTAGATATTCCATAAAAAACCTGCCGTTTCCAGCTACAATAGTAATTTACGACATTAMCAATGTTTAACAATGCTTTTCTTTCAAAAACAAGGACATTTCTAAGTGGTATAAACTTTTGAACGGTAGTGTACCTTGTAAAATATAAAGGACATTTAAAACAAACCTGTTACTCACCAGTGTGAGAACCTGTAATAAACAGGAAATAATTTTCCAATAAACAAGCACAGCACCTCAATAGGTCTAATTAAAGTCAAAATAAAAATCTAAGAGGCAGKGCTTAGGGTTCTGTGCAAATGCCAAGCTTAAAAAGGACTGGGAAAGTGAATGTCAAGCTTTTTAACCCTTCTGTTTGGTCAGTGGAGTGTCATTGCCAGTGGTCTTTAATGATGAATGTCACATAACGGGACATTGATGCGAGGAGAGCATGGCATCTCACAGCTGAGCACAAATGCCCTCAAATGGTAAGGTCAATCCTTTTATTTAGAAAACAAGTAACAAGTTAAAATGTACAGTATCTGAGTGAAACGTTAGCACTGTTCATTTTTCCAATGTATTTTTGTACTATATATCCTTGTCAAGTGGTCTGCCTATAAAAGGGCACCTGTCGAAGAGACAGGTATACAGTATGTGTATAGGCCTAAAATCCACCTGCTGTCGCTCTCAGATGCAGATGTATGATGTAATAGGCTACTGATGCTTGATATGGTCTGACTAATAAATCTTACATCTTTTGTTTCAGCATCACTGCCAAGATGTAGATTTCAATTCCTTAACAACTTCCAGGGCTCCCCTTCTTCATCAGCAACACACATCTCATCTTAATCCCCTGATATTTGGTCACAATGGCTGAGGGATTTCCTTGACATATGCCAAGACTGATGAAGCATGTATTGCCTAGGCCTATTTATCCTATGGTCTCAAGTTCTCTGCTACCACTACAGGCCTAACACACAACAGGCAGCTATCCTTCATGGTACAATTTATTTGTCATTTAATTAGATATACCTCTACCTCAGAAAAACACACAGACGCCTGCAAAAGAAGCAAACAATTACAATTTAAAAGCTATGAATTAAAATATCAGCTATTGCATTTTATAACACATTGAAACTTATTTTTTCACACCACCATTGTGACTTTCAATAGCAAATCAACTTGTGTAAATGCAGCAGGGGTTCCAATGCMTTCATCTACATCAACCTGTAGGCAAGCATCTGTAAGCTAAACCTGGGCCAAGATGAAAATTAGAATTCTGTTCTCTCATCATGCCTCTACTAAAACATGCACTGCAGGTCCTACAAGCTGAAAACACACTCACACCAAAGATGATTATTTATTCAATTTAACTAGGCAAGTCATTGTAAATAAGAATCTATTCTTTACTGACGGCCTACACCGGCCAAACGCGGACGACGTTGGGCCAACTGTGCGCCGCCCTTTGGGACTCCCAATCACGGCCGGTTGTGATACAGCCTGGAATCGAACCAGGGTGTCTGTAGTGATGCCTCAAGCACTGAGATGCAGTGCCTTAGACCACTGCGTCACTCGGGAGTCCAAAGATGGAGATCTGATTCCCAAACACCATCCCCCATACATGCACACCAAGTTTACAATACATTTGTTTTTTTACAAATCATAACATAATTTCCTTGGAAAATCCACAAAAGGATTGTCTATGCTGAAAAAAAATACTAAACAACTTGAGACCTACCGAAGAACATTTTTAAAAATGACGATGCAATGCTACATACATCTGTACATAAACACAGTGTACACACACACACAGCTGTGATTCTCAAGGCGGATCTTCCCCCCATTTCAGTGCTGCTGGTGATAGACTTCAGCCAAATAGATGACCATGCTTTGTAGATCCTGGCTGGTAAGGGCTTAGACCAAAGTAGTTCCAAAACCCTCATAGGGGTGTTTGTGCTTTCATAGGCCTGCCATCGTAGCCTTCTATCTCCTTTGGCCTTTCAACTCTACAGGTGAACAAGCACGACAGAAGAACTGAACAGGGCTCTCACAGGTCTTTACACCTTGAGTCACAATGGGGTCAAATTATGTGGCTTTCCTAGTAGTTTTTTTGTTTACTACATTAGACTTTCTTTGTCTGTCATTATCATGAAACATGAGAAAGGGGGTTGGCCACCCAATGCCATATAGGCTACCGTTAGAACCTAACCAGGTAAACCTCCAATGTCATATCACCTTTGTTATAGTCAAACTAAAATACACTGAGCTGACAATGTACATTGACAAGAAAATATATTACAGTGGATCCAGTGGCAGCTTCCAAAAATGACACAATTGATGTTTGTTACACTTCCCCACGTTATCAGTTATGCTTGCAAAATATATTCAGTTTTAAAATACTTAATGACATTGAAAGCAAATGCACAGAGCTACTTGGCAAACAGGTGATGTGCAAAATGTTAAAAAACAAAGTTTGGTTTTTATATACGTGTGCATACATACACTCACACATAGTCAAGTAACAGATTGTTTTACCAATGAATTTAGTATTAAATCGTTAATATGATTTAATGAAAACAACACTATCTAAATAAGTTTACTTTTACACATTTCATTGGGTACAAAACAGCAAGTAACCATTGCTACAAGCTACACATGAAGCTCTAACCTTAATTCACACTCACCAGTGACATTCTCTTTCTTGTGGTGAACTCATTGMCTAACATGAGGGACCCATCATCTATGTTCAGGTCCCAACAATTCCCAGCCTATTTCTTACCCAAGAAAAGGACAATACTCAACCAATGGACATCAACAAAAATTAATAAACAAAATGCAATATTGTAGCAAGATTCTTGTAAAAGTTGTAACATTTACCTCATCATCGACACACAGCAGTGTGTTAGCTGGAGCTAACAATAACCATACCTAAATATTTCTGCAAGGTTGAAAAACCTCTTGTAGAAGAACCTCTCATTGTTCTATTTACCATTGTGCTATCAATCTCGAAGACGTCTTAGTATATCAGATTGATTAGAGGGCAAAAATCCAAGTTCAGAGGCGATGCTTGGGATAGGAAAACGATGTATTTAATTCATGGAGGAGACTTGGGAGAGAGAGCAGAGTCATGCGAGTCATTGTCAATAACTGAAAATCCAAGTTCTGCCTCGGCCTCCAGGACATAAGCAGTAGGATGCAAATTAAGAAGTGCAAAGGACTTAAGCTGAAGTGGATCCATCTACCTCCCCCTTCATTATTACCTTGTGTAAGGCCTGAGGGAGTGTTTATATTGGGGGAAATCTTGAGCATGAAGCTCAAACAAACCAAATAATTCAAAAGCTTTGTCCAATGAAAACTAAAAGCAGTAGCTCATCCTGGTGTAGTGTTTGTCTTCTCTRTACAGAATCAGTCTTCCAGATCCATTTGATTGTCTTACTCGTCCATCTGTGTTCACCTATACGAAAGCGGTCTGATCCACTGCATTTAAGTTAAACTGTAGAGGTTACGTTTCTGACAAACACCCACTTGGTTTCAGTTCACCTGTTCAAGAAACACACCAGTCCRATTTTCCTCACACCTCAAGAAGTGGACTGGTCCTTCAGTCTACCCTGATACTGTTTCTACACTGTCTTTTTCCATCCCATCCCAGTCTCTTCTAACTAACAGACCCCATGTGATAGACCAGTCTGCCACTGCCTTCCTCTCTCAAAGTGTGGGTCCAGACAGGAGCAGCTCCCCGCCCCCCTTAGTCCTATACCACGGTGCTGAGGGAGCAGCTGTTGCTGCAGTCTACAGGCATGGAGTCAGGGGCGTGGGTCCAGACGGGAGCAGCCCCCTCCCCCAGTCCTATACCACGGTGCTGAGGGAGGAGCTGTTGCTGCCGTCTACAGGCATGGAGTCAGGGGCGTGGCTGTCTGTGGGGGTGTCAGGCCCCACCAGTAGGGTGCTGCTGTCCATGGAGTCTTCCCGCTCCTGGAAGGACATTTGCACAGGGACAGGTGGCGCTGGGGCGTCTGTCATGGCATCTACCACGTCCCTCATCTGACTAGGGATCATCTGAACGGCATGGCGTGCTGTGGAGAACAACGAGAACAGTGATGACAGGGTTCAGAAACAGTTAGATACTCAACCTAGTATGTAAGTCTAGAAAAAAAATCAACTGATATCACAGAAAGTGAGGAAAACACGTTAACATTAACAGCACAGGGTGGTCCTACCGAGGTCCACATAGAGGACGCTGTCGGGGTTGATGGAGGCTTCGTAGGGAGGAGGGGGGTCATYTGGGTGCTGGATGTCAGGGTATTTATAGGCAGCGTAGGGAGGGGGAGGTTCCTGGAAATGAAATGCGCCTCTCTCTCCATCATCAGAGAGGTGCAGGGGAGTGAGGCCAGTGCCAAAAGCGTCCGGGCCGTAGTCAAAGCCTGGGACTCGCCGCCCAAGGTTGAAATGGTGAACTGAGAGCAAAGAAAGGCTGAGTGAGWCCAATTGAAACCAACCAATCATCATTCAAYGCAGTTGATTAAGTTTTACTACTAAAATGCATACACTTTTGAAAACACTGAAGTACCAGAGACAGGCTAGAGGCAAGTACAGACTGATTAGGAGAGGCGTTCCGTTCCCTGTGTTTGTTTAAAGACCAAACAGGGCTTTTCCAGAAGGGATGGCGGTGCCGGGCCGTGATTGGGAGTCCCATAGGGCGGAGCACAATTGGCCCAGCATCGTCCGAGTTTGGCTGGTGTAGGCCGTCATTGTAAATAAGAATTTGTTCTTAACTGACTTGCCTGGTTAAATAAAAGGTAAAAAAAAAAGCAAACTTGGTGCCACCTGTTGTTTGTATGAGTGTGATTATATGATGCGTATGGTTACCTCCAAGGAGTGTTTGGATGCGCTGGCGTCTGCGCTGCCGGAGCCTGTGCACCATGAAGAGCAGCAGAGAGAGGATGAGGAAGGAGGAGATACAGCTGACGATCAGACGCATCCCACTGGCCATAGAGTCAAACAAGCTGCTGCCTTCTAAAAGACAGACAGGGTCCACATTTTTATACATTTCAAGTGTTTCTGAATTCTCTCTCCTGAAATTACAGTGCCAAATATTGTTGAACARCATGACAGGACAAGAGATCAACATTTCGAGCTCCACCTTGTGAAACATTCACAACACCCATAGTTTATAGTTTTTGTTTAGGGAATTGTGTGAGTAGTTGGATAGTACCCCGGTCCAGGCAGGTGAACTTGCAGCACTCCTTGGGGTCCTTGCCGAAGTTCTTGCAGCCCTCCGGGCGATTACACAGCGCAGCCACACACATCTCTGGCTCGCCGTTGTGACATGTGCAGCTCAGGCACGGGTCTTCCCCCTTAGGGGTAAAGTAGTACCCCTCAGTCACCACCTGGTCCTTTATGTCCACACATGTCTGCCCTGTTAAAGACAATCAAAGGTTTAAGACCAAAACCAACCAATAACTACACTAACACAACAAAGGATGCTGGACTTCCCTGACTTGGGTATGCATTACAGCACACAAGGCTTTAGATACAGAATTACATGAATCTTATGACTCAAACAACCAGGTTTCAGCTGAGCATCTACACTTGTTACAATCAAGCTACTTTGACCTCCTGTGAAGCTGCATAGGTCATTTGGTTTTGATGAGAGCAGACATACTCCTCTTGCACAGGAAGGGGAACTTCTTGTAGCAGTTCTCGGCATGCCAGCTGTGAAGGCCGCGCTCGTTCATACTCTTGATCTGAAAGCGCTGCAGCTGGGCACAGAAGATGTTGTCCTGGGTCGGAGATGCCTCTCCAAAGTTAGTCAGGCCCTCTGGCGGCAGGAACACCTGCATTGACCCTGTAAGGGAACCGAGAGAGAAAGGAACAAGATGAATCGTAAGCCAAATACAGGTTTAATGCTTTGACTGATCGTAGCTGTTTGAGCATGACAATGAGTTGCATCTGCTCCCTTTAGCTCATTTTCAGTGGGATTCAAGCACAATATACTTTAATTAAATGAACAAAGTCCACACCCACCTTTATATGACACTTCCCAATGGCCCTCCAGTGAATGGTTCTGATTGGTAATGACATACTGGTAACCCACCCAGAACCTGAAACAGAGAGAAAGTGGATTAAATAATAATAAATTAGTCTGTACAGTAAAAAAAAAATCTGCTTCAGCCTTCAGGCATTCATTTCAACATTATTACTTCATGTAACACATCCTTAGCAAACACTCACTTGCACTGGTCTCTGCGCTCGCACACTTCCTCGTCGAAATCCACCTCAATCTTGAGGATGAACTGCAGTTCCTCGTTGGTGACGAATGTCGCCAAAGAGCCATTGACTTTCTGACACGTGTCCACAGCCTGCCAGTAGTTCTCATTCCTCAGGTACACTTTGTAACAGCTGGCTGTCTTCTCGTAGTGATGCCACCCACTAGGGCACTTCTCTGTGGAAGGGAAAGGTGCTTTAGAGCTCCTACAATATGTCCAGTAACAAAGCTGGAGGGAGAGTTAAACGTGGGTCTTACTGTTAAAGCGCACAGGTTGGGCCACACCGATGACATCTTCCACTTGGTCAAACCCATTGGCAAAGTGAAACGTCTCCTCTTTCATGGCTGAAAGGGAGGACGGGAGAGAAGGAAGAGGCCGTATTTAAATAGAAGGAATGTACTGTGGTGACTGGCTGCAGTTCATAACAAACCCGAAGACAGCTTTGTTTGTTGACAAGGGACTTCTCATTAAGGGGAAGAAAACTGTTTATTTAGTCCATTCACAGGTCATCAATGGCAAAAACATCTAGTTCTTTCTCATGACAATAAATACACAAAACCATTTCTGACTGCTTTGGTGACTGCTTTTGCCACCATTTATCAAATAATGTAATATGCACACAGTCAAGTTGAAATAAAATGGCCGTGTTATAGAAGGTCACATGCTGTGTGTGAACCCAATCCTTTCCATAATTATTAAAGATTAGTCTCCCGGGTGGCGCAGTGGTCTAGGGCACTGCATCGCAGTGCTAGCTGCGCCACCAGAGTCTCTGGGTTCGCGCCCAGGCTGGGCTGGGTTCGCGCCCAGGCTCTGTCGCAGCCGGCCGCAACCGGGAGATCCGTGGGGCGACGCACAATTGGCATAGCGTCGTCCGGGTTAGGGAGGGTTTGGCCGGTAGGGATATCCTTGTCTCAGTATGTAAAAATGTAATAAAAATGTATGCACTCTACTGTAAGTCGCTCTGGATAGGAGCGTCTGCTAAATGACTAAAATGTAAATGTAATAATTCCTATTATGCAGCCAGAGATCAAGGGACCAGCGCTCATTCAGGAATTAAGTCATGGAAACAATAAGATTTCCTTCAACCGCTTACTACTGCAATATCAAACCATCTCCGCAAGAGAGATCAACAAACGAAGCTCACAATAAAAGGCGTTGAGAAAATGTTTACTCAGATTGAGTTTGGTGTTTCCCCTGACATTTAGAAAGTTGTTTTCTAAATCAATCGATAGTTACATATCGCAATATTATTTGGGCAGATACTGTATTGATACTTTGACTCGAATTTGTATTTGTTTTAAATAATAATAATTTAGACCATGCAACTTATTACATGACATGTTCAGACAATTTTTTCTCCTGAACTTATTTAGGGTTGCCATAACAAAGGGTTTGAATATTTATTAACTTAATTTTTAATGAATAATAAAAAAACTATTCCACTGACATTATGGGGTATTGTATGTAGGCCATATAATTTAAAATTGATTCGATTTTGTGGCAATCTGTAACTCAACAAAATGTGGAAAAAGTCAAGGGGTGTGAATATTTTCTGAAGGCACTGTATAGTAAGTAATATTTTTGCAACATCAAATTGCAGTATCGAATCGCAATAAATATAGAACCGTGAGAATCGCAATACTTATCGTATTGGCACCCAAGTATCATGATGGTATCATGAGGTCCMTGGCAATTCCCAGCCCTAATTGTTTGGAAAGGGGACCAGAGTTCAGGTTGGAGTCTGGGTAAAAGATGTTTCACTCACGGGGGCAGTCCAACTCATCGCTCTTGTCCTCACAAGCCGCCCAGCCGTCACACTGCCAGGACATGGGGATGCATTGCATCTTCCCACTGCGGCAGGCAAACTGTCCAGGGCTGCAGCGCAGTTCTGAAACACAGCACAGAGGAAAGCTAAAGACACCACACAGTGCCCCCTGTAGTTATGACATGGTCACTGCAACACAGCTTTTATTCTCTCCCATACCTGCTTACCAATTGTAAAGAACTGAAAGACAAGTCAATGAAAGATTTAGCATTTCCAGCTTTTAGTATCATTACAGAGACATGTCACTGACAGACAAATAAGAAAAAAAGGTTTTCACCATTTATCATGCACATTACATTAACAATGCACCTGATGCTTTCTAGAATAAAAACTTCCCAGGAAACAAATGAATAAAATAAAGCATTAAGGGAAAAACTGGAAGGGAATGCAGCAATACCTCAGGTGTTTTGACTTAGTTCAATTCAGGTCTGGTGCTTAAAATAAAACAGATTAGCTACATCTAAAACAACTCATATCATTATCACTGAAACAAACAGGGGTATTCATTGAGTGTTTTTGAGACCTGCGCTTAGAAACAACTTAAACGGACTCACAAGAACCTGAGAAACAATAGAAATGAGGGACATACATTAGGACCTAACCAATATCTAAAAAAAGGCCTCCATAAAATAAAACAGTTAGCCTAAAGGGGCCAGAACAAAAAAAGTTAGCCTAAAGGGGCCAGAACAAAAACAGTTAGCCTAAAGGGCCAGAACAAAAACAGCCTAAAGGGGCCATATATCAGAATAAAACAAGACCTAACCTTATTTTACTTTAGTGTCTACCCCTATACCCATTAGCAACACAGGGGCAGTATTAAGTGGGTCAGCATCTCTGTGGCATGTGTGATTAACATGAGACAGCATAGGAACTGCCTGTCAGGGCTTCTCCAGTGAGGAGGGAGTATAAGGCCCAGCTGTTTAAGAACGCAGAAAAAAAAACTCTTCCCTCTATGGCACTGAACAGATAGTCTAGACACTGGACTAACAGGATTCTTTGAAAGTAGCTCGGTATAGTTGAACGAGCAGTTGCATAAAAACTGGTTCGAGAAAATACCTAAGTTAATGGAAAAACAAAGCACTGCTGTGAATGGGAATATTAAATAGGCACAAGCTGAGAATAGAACAAAGTAACCCAAAATCGCTGGAGACTGGCAGGCCTACAGATACACTGCACTAACAGAGGAGACGCTGCTTACCTGACAATAATCTTGCCAGAGCTAGCCTTGGACCTGAAACAAAACAAAAAGCAATTTCTGATGAACCAACCCCTTAAATCTCAACACATTCCTAGTTGGGAATGTTCTACCACATAATATATTAAGCTATTTAGCAAAGCRACTTACAGTCACGGGTGCATACATTTTACATATTGGTGGTATTGGCGTTAAAAGCTCCATGCTCTACCAACTGAGCTACAAAGGACCACAAATCWAAATGTATTGGTSGAGTACACATATTTTGCAGATGTTATCACAGGTGCGGTGAAATGCTTATGTTTCTAGCTCCAACATTACAGTAATACAAAACAATACACACAAATACAAAAGAAAGAAACATCAGAACGAGCAATGTCAAGAGTCCATATACACTACATGTACAAAAGTATGGACACCTCATCGAACATCTCATTCCAAAATCATGGGCATTAATATGGAGTTGGTCCCCCCTTTGCTGCTATAAACAGCCTCCACTCTTCTGGGAAGGCTTTCCACTAGAAGTTGGATATTGCGCGGGGACTTGCTTCCATTCAGCCACAAGAGCATTAGTAAGGTCGGGTACTGATGTTGGGCGATTAGGTCTGGCTCGCAGTTGGTGTTCCAATTCATCCCAAAGGTGTTCGATGGGGTTGAGGTCAGGGCTCTGTGCAGGCCAGTCAAGTTATTCCACATCGATCTAGACAAACCATTTCTGTATGGACCTTGCTATGTGCACGGGTGCATTGTCACACTGAAACAGGAAAGGTCCTTCAAACTGTTAAAGTTGGAAGCACAGAATCATCTAGCATGTCATTGTATGAAGTAGAATTAAGAATTCCCTTCACTGGAACTAAGGCACCTAGCCCGAACCATGAAAAGAAAACTCCCGTCAGCAACAGACGTGGCTGAAATAGCTGAATCCACTAATTTGAAGGGGTGTACACATACAGTACCAGTCAAAAGTTTGGATACGTCTACTCATTTAAGGGTTTTTCTTTGTGTCACATGTGCCGAATACAACAAGTGTAGACTTTACCGTGAAATGCTTACTTACAAGCCCTTAACCAACAGTGCAGTTCAAGAAGAATAAATTATTTACCAAGTAGACTAAAATMAAAAGTAATAAACGTAACACAATAAGAATAACAATAACAAGGCTATATACAGGGGGCAGTCAGTGTGCGGGGGTACAGGCTAGTTGAGGTAATCTGTACATGTAAGTGGGGCGGAAGTGACTATGTACAGGTAACAAACAAACAAACAGCGAGTAGCAGCAGTGTACAAAAGGGAGAGGGGAGTCAATGTAAATTGTCCAGTGGCGATTTTATGAATTGTTCAGCAGTCTTATGTCTTGGGAGTACAAGCTGTTCAGGGTCCTGTTGGTTCCAGACTTGGTGCATCGGTACCGCTTGCCGTGCGGTAGCAGAGAAAACAGTCTATAACTTGGGTGTCTGGAGTCTCTGACAATTTTATGGGCTTTCCTCTGACACCACCTATTATATAGGTCCTGGATGGCAGGAAGCTTGGCCCCAGTGATGTAATGGGCCAGATGCACTACCCTTTGTAGTGCCTTACGGTCAGATGCCGAGCAGTTGCCATACCAGGTGGTGATGCAACCGGTCAGGATGCTCTCGATGGTGCAGCTGTATAACTTTGAGGATCTGAGGACCCATGACAAATCTTTTCAGTCTCCTAAGGGGGAAAAGGTTTTGTTGTRCCCTCGTCACGACTGTCTTGGTGTGTTTGAACCATGATAGTTCATTGGTGATGTGGACGCCAAGGAACTTGCAGCTCTCAACCTGCTCCACTACAGTCCCGTCGATGTTAATGGTGGCCTGTTCGGCCCACCTTTTCCTGTAGTCCACGATCAGCTCCTTTGTCTTGCTCACATTGAGGGAGAAGTTGTTATCCTGGCACCACACTGCCAGTTCACTGACCTCCTCCCTATAGGCCGTCGTTGATCAGGCATCCACTGTTGTGTCGTCAGCAAACTTAATGATGGTATTGGAGTTGTGGGTGGCCACGCAGTCGTGGGTGAACAGGGAATACAGGAGGGGACGAAGTACACACCCCTGAGGGGCCCCAGTGTTAAGGATCAGCGTGCCAGATGTGTTGTTGCCTACTCTTACCACCTGGGGGCAGCCCAGGATCCAGTTGCAGAGGGAGGTGTTTAGTTAGGAGCTTCGTGGGCACTATGGTGTTGAACGCTGAGCTGTCGTCAATGAACAGCATTCTCACATAGGTGTTCCTTTTGTCCAGGTGAGAAAGGGCAGTGTGGAGTGTGATTGAGATTGCGTCATCTGTGGAGGCTGTATGCGAATTGGAGTGGGTCTAGGGTGTAGGGGAGGAAGCTGTTGTTGTGAGCCATGACCAGCCTTTCAAAGCACTTCATGGCTACCGACGTGAGTGCCACGGGGCGGTAATCATTTAGGCAGGTTACCTTCGCTTCCTTGGGCACTATGGTGGTCTGCTTGAAACATGTATGTATTACAGACTCGGTCAGGGAGAGGTTGAAAATGTCAGTGAAGACACTTGACAGTTGGTCAGCGCATGCTTTGAGTACACATACTGGTAATCCATCTGGCCCAGCGGCTTTGTGAATGTTGACCTGTTTARAAGGTTTTGCTCACATCGGCTACCGAGAGTGTTATCACACAGTCATCCAGAACAGCTGGTGCGCTCATGCTTGCTTCAGTGTTGCTTGCCTCGAAGCGAGCATAAAAAGTCTGGTAGGCTCGCATTACTGGGCAGGGCAGCTCGCGTCTGGGTTTCCCTTTGTAGTCCGTAATAGTTTTCAAGCCCTGCCACATCTGACATGCGTCAAAGCCGGTACAGTAGGATTCAATCTTAATCCTCTATTGACGCTTTGCTTGTTTGATGGTTCGTGAGGGCATAGATTCTAGAATAATGGGTTAGACATCAAAACTATGAAATCATGTAGTAACCAAGAAAGTGTTGAATCAAAATGTTTTTTTTAWTTTTTATATTTGAGATTCTTCAAAGTAACCACCCTTGGCCTTGACAGCTTTGCACTCTTGGCATGCTCTCAACCAGCTTCACCTGGAATGCTATTCAACAGGTCTTGAAGGAGTTCCCACATATTGTGWACACTTGTTGGCTGCTTTTCCTTCACTCTGCGGTCCAACTCATCCCAAACCATCTCAATTGGGTTGAGGTCGGGTKATTGTGGAGACCAGATCATCTGATGCACAACYMYATCACTCTCCTTCTTGGTCAAATAGCCCTTACACAGCCAGGAGGTGTGTTGGGTCATTGTCCTGTTGAAAAACAAAATGACAGTGGGACTAAGCCCAAACCAGATGGGATGGCGTATCGCTGCAGAATGCTGTGGTAGCCATGCTGGTTAAGTGTGCCTTTGAATTCTAAATAAATCACAGACAGTGTCACAAGCAACACACCCCCACAACGCCTCATCCAGGCTTCACGGTGGGAACCACACATGCAGAGATCATCCGTTCACCTACTCTGYGTCTCACAAAGACACAGCGGTTGGAACAAAAAATCTCAAATTTGGACTCATGAGTCCAAAGGACAGATTACTGGTCTAATGTCGATTGCTTATGTTTCTTGGCCCAAGCAAGTCTCTTCTCCTTATTGGTGTCCTTTAGTAGTGGTTTCATTGCAGCAATTTGACCTTGAAGGCCTGATTCACGCAGTCTCCTCTGAACAGTTGATGTTGAGATGTGTCTGTTACTTGAACTCTGTGAAGCATTTATTTGGGCTGCAATTTCTGAGGCTAGTAACTAATGAGCTCATCCTCTTCAGCAGAGGTAACTCTGGGTCCTCATGAGAGCCAGTTTCATCATAGCGCTTGATGGTTTTGCGACTGCACTTGAAGAAACCTTCAAAGTTCTTGAAATTTTCCAGATTGACTGACCTTCATGTCTTAAAGTAATGGACTGTCATTTCTCTTTGATTATTTGAGCTGTTCTTGCCATGATTTACCAAATAGGGCTATCTTCTGTATACCACCCCTACCTTGTCACAACAACTGATTGGCTCAAATGCATTCAGTAAAGAAATTCCACAAATTAACAAGGCACACCTTTAAATTAAAATGCATTCCAGGTGGACTATCTCATGAAGCTGGTTGAGTGAATGCCAAGAGTGTACAAAGCTGTCATCAAGGCAAAGGGTGGCTACTTTGAAGAATCTAAAATATATTTTGATTTAACACTTTTTTTGGTTACTACAGTCGTGGCCAAAAGTTGAGAATGACAAATATTCATTTTCAAAGACTGCTGCCTCAGTTTGTATGATGGCAATTTGCATATACTCCAGAATGTTATGAAGAGTGATCAGATGAATTGCAATTAATTGCAAATTCCCTCTTTGCCATGCAAATGCACTGAATCCCCAAAAAACATTTCCACTGCATTTCAGCCCTGCCACAAAAGGACCAGCTGACATCATGTCAGTGATTCTCTCATTAACACAGGTGCGAGTGTTGATGAGGACAAGGTTGGAGATCACTCTGTCATGCTGATTGAGTTCAAATAACATACTGGAAGCTTCAAAAAGGAGGGTGGTGCTTGGAATCATTGTTYTTCCTCTGTCATCCACGGTTACCTGCAAGGAAACACGTGCCGTCATCATTGCTTTGCACAAAAAGGGCTTCACAGGCAAGGATATTGCTGCCAGTAAGATTGCACCTAAAATCAACCATTTATCAGATCATCAAGAACTTCAAGGCGAGCGGTTCAATTGTTGTGAAGAAGGCTTCAGGGCGCCCAAGAAAGTCCAGAAAGCGCCAGGACCGTCTCCTAAAGTTGATTCAGCTGCGGGATCGGGGCACCACCAGTACAAGTCTTGCTCAAGGAATGGCCAGAGGCAGGTGTGAGTGCATCTGACGCACAGTTGAGGTGAAGACTTTTTGAGATGGCCTGGTGTCAAGAAGGGCAGCAAAGAAGCCACTTCTCTCCAGGAAAAATCAGGGTAAACGGATATTCTGCAAAGGTACAGGGATTGGACGCTGAGGATGGTTAAGTCATTTCTCTCGTAATCCTTTCCGATTGTTTGGGGCATTCCGAAAAAAGCTTGTCTGGAGAAGACAGTGAAGCGCTACCACAGTCCTGTGTCATGCCAACAGTAAAGCATTCCTGAGACACCTTATGTGTGGGGTTGCTCTCAGCCAGGGGAGTGAAATGCTCACTCACAAGTTTCGTGCCTAAGAACACAGCCATGAATAAAGAATGGTACCAACAACAGTCCTCCGAGAGCAACTTCTCCCAACCATCCAGGAACAGTTTGGAGACGAACAATGCCTTTTCCAGCATGATGGAGCACCTTGCCATAAGGCAAAAGTGATAACTAAGTGGCTCGGGGAACAAAACATCGATATTTTGGGTCCATGGCCAGGAAACTCCCCAGACCTTAATCCCATTGAGAACTTGTGGTTAATCCTCAAGAGGCGGGTGGACAAACAAAACCCCACAAATTCTGACAAACTCCAAGCATTGATTATGCAAGAATGGGCTGCCATCAGTCAGGATGTGGCCCAGAAGTTAATTGACAGCATGCCAGGGAAGATTGCAGAGGTCTTGAAAAATATTGACTCTTTGCATCAACTTCATGTAACTGTCAATAGAAGCCTTTGACACTTATGAAATGCTTGTAATTAGACTTCAGTATTCCATAGTAACATCTGACAAAAATATCTAAAAGACACTGAGGCAGCAGACTTTGAAAATTTATATTTTTGTCATTCTCAACTTTTGGCCACGACTGTACATGATTCTGTGTGTTATTTCATAGTTTTGATGTCTTCAGTATTATTCTACAATGTAGAAAATAGTAAGAATAAAGAAACCTGCTCATTCCAGAGTTTGTCCAAACTTTTGACTGGTACACTATATAAATGGTGTTAAGACAGTATGGACAGTATATTATTAAAAAAAGGTATACAGCAGTAGTTATAAAGGATGAGCCAAAACATCAAATAGCCACTACAATGTCGAAACATGTCATGAGTTCAGTACCATTTGCCTTGATTTTGCAGACCCACGACTAGGTGTATTGACATTAGCCAGCTTGCTAACGTTAGCATGCTAGCGACGCTAGTCAGCATAGGCACCTACATGATAACTAGCTAGCAAGCTCTAGTCCAATGGAAACCGATGCAACTAAGATGGCTAACGGCTAGCTAGATGACCAATGGTGACAGGGAGGTCACTGAGATTCAAGGCTTAATTAGTGCCATTGTGTGGAAATCGCAAAGTAAATTCTGGTTGATGAGCTAGCTAATTTCGCTAGCAAGGTAACTGTGACAGTAACTAGTGTGCATGCACAAATGCATGACAACACATTGTATCTAAGTCAAGAAGGCATGCAGAACAGACTGCCTCTGGGACTGGACTCCTCCCAGCTAGCTAGTATAAGGGTACAAACATTTTTTTCTAGTCAATGACAATACATGTTGCATCAAATATATCTCATTGACATTGCATGCTAGTGCATAACATCTCTAATTGTGTTTGTTTGCATAGGAAAGGGGACTCACCCAACATCAATCTTGTGAAGGGGTATACACATCTATGATAGCTAGTGACAGAGGATGGATAACAAGGTAACCACTAGATGTCCTCGTATACCCATATTTCGATCAAATGTACTTGACTTTTCATCAGTACTTTGTGAATGACAAGCCCATTCAAGCTATTTTGGGATACCTATATTCATCAATGGTTTCTTATACTCAGCAGGTAGGGCCTACATACTTCAGATGATTTGTCTTCATGAATGGTTTCATGTGAGCTTGGTTGCACCCCCATCTTAAAGTGTAAGAAGGCATTAGATATCACCAAGTATGCTGTATTTCCATTTCTCATTTAAATTAGGCCCACCTCAACCCCAAAATGCAAATCAGTTTACAGAGAAAATACATGTACGCATGTATTTATGCGTCTTAGAGATCCATAAGTGTCCTCCAAAATGTCACAGGTATGTTAATATACAAATCATATGCAATAGTGAACTTTTACACCAGTGCAGCAAGCTAGTGGACTCTATCAAGTACTTTGGGTATACGATGACACCTAGTGGTCATATGGTTGATTTCTCCCTATCCTTAACTTCTCTCCCCCTCACTGTTCACTCTTTTTTCGTGCTCTGGGAGGCCCCTGAAAACTGTCTCCACTTCTTTCCTGTGCAAGACCTACAAGCCAAATGCCAGAGAAGTTGTGGACTAATATGCAATGTACTGAGAGATATTTTGTCATATGCATTTTTAAATGCGAAAGAAAGATGTATAGCTAATGGAGATTGTCTTGTTTTGCACGCTTTGTACAAAATAATAAAATGCAGTACTACAGGATATTTCTTAACRTAGCTCTTTATTAGCTAGCTATAACTGGCATGTTCACGTATCGCCAACCAGGATCAAACTGACCATGACCTAACCATTTGGGTGGTCTTAACCAATCATAGCACAGTATGATATGGCGGTAAAATGCATCCAATTATAACTCAGTATGTTTACACATATGAATATTACAGAGATGACATCTAGCTAGCTACTTTGCATGTTGTAAACTGTTTGCTCATACAGTAGCTAAGTGAATTTGTGTACTGACTTATTAACTACAGCTAATAAAAGATAATTTCATTGCATGAGAGCTGCATCTGTAGGTGCCTGCGTTTTGCGTCCCATGACAGTCTGTCCTGGTTGTAATGTTGACAACACAAAGCTAGCTAGTATCAGCTTTGATAACTGGTATACCTTGCTAGCTAACTTAGCTAGCTCATCAAAGTATTTTCTTTGCCATTTCTGCACGATGGCACTTACTAGAGCATTGAATCTTAAAAATGGACCTCATTATCAGCACAGAACATCCAGCTAGTCACATAGCCAGAAGGGTTGCATCGGTTTCCATTGGCTAGCTAGCTAACGTCGCTAGCATGCTAATGTTAGCTAGCTAAAGGTGATCCAGTTGTGGGTCTGCAAAATCAAGCAAATGGAACTGAACTCATGACAAAATCACGTTTTCACATTGTAGTGGCTATTGCGGTTTTGAAGTGTGAAAATGACTTAAGTCCCAAGTTCGCACGAGATACTGCTAGCATTAGGAGCTTTATAAAATGAAAAGGAGTCACACATCTCACTAGAAACAGTTGTCTTTGCTCAGCAATGAACAATGGTACCAGCCCATGGGAAATTCTGGGTATTCAACCATCTTTTCTAAAAAAAGATGTTTGAGTTGACAGAAATGGAACCAGGACAATTTGGGACCACCCACCGTTCCAATMATGTTTGCTTTAAAAAAAGTATAACTTTTTTTTTTGTCCGTTTGCAAAAACAGCCWGTTTAAATGCAAGCATAGAATGTAGCCTGGGTTGGGATGTAGGCTATTCACAACTAAGAAAGTCAGCCAATACCACCCTTCTCTCACCCAGCTCCTGAATGAAAACATTGAGGTTTTGTAAGTAAAGAATAGCTTCTTACACCACTTGCAAATTAAACAGGTGATGATTTATGTGGTTGAAAAGAAAATAATGTTTCAAGGCAACAAAAGGTAACCTAAGTAATCGTTAGGCTACTTGGTGATTTATTTTATAACCCAATCAAAAAAACACTTTGCAAAAGATATAGCTTAGCTCATCTCCACATATGACAACAACAAAAAAGTACATTGGCCAAAAGCCTGACCAGTGCAACTTTACGCTACAGGGCAAGTCTACATAAACAGAATTACACTGAGATGCAGATTTTTCAATTTAAAAATGTATGATCATTTCCATGTAAAAGGACCCATGAGAAATGAAAGATGAGTCTACTTTTTAATTAAGGCATATACAGTGCATTCGAAAAGTATTCAGAACCCTTGACTTTTTCCACATTTTATTGTTACACAGCCTTATTGTAAAATGGATTAAATAGTTTAGTTTTTTAAATCCTCAATCAACACACAAAACCCAATGACAAATAACTTTTATTTTTTACATTTGCAAATGTATATAAAAAAAACTTAAATATCACATTAACATGAGTACTCAGTACTTTGTTGACGCACCTTTGGCAGCGATTACAGCATCRAGTCTTCTTGGGTATGACACTACAAGCGTAGCACACCTGTATTTGGGGAGTTTCTCCCATTCTTCTCTGCCAATCTTCTCAAACTCTGTCAGGTTGGATGGGGAGCGTCGCTGCAAAGCTATTTTCAGGTCTCTCCAGAGATGTTTGATTGAGCTGGGCCACTCAAGGACATTCAGAGACCACTCCTGTGTTGTCTTGGCTGTGTGCTTAGGGTCGTTGTCCTGTTGGAAAGTGAACCGTCGCCCCAGTCTCAGGCCCTGAGCGCTCTGAAGCAGGTTTTCATCAAGGCTCTCTCTGCACTTTGCTCCRTTTATCTCTCCCTCGATCCTGACTAGTCTCCCAGTCCCTGCCGCTGAAAAACACCCCCACAGCATGATGCTGCCACCACCATGCTTCACCGTAGGGATGATGCCAGGTTTCCTCCAAACATGACACTTGGCATTCATGCCAAAGAGTTCAATCTTGGTTTCATCAGACCAGAGAATCTTGTTTCTCATGGTCTGAGAGTCCTTTAGGTGCCTTTTGKCAAACTCCAAGCAGGMTGTCATGTACCTTTTACTGAGGAGTGGCTTCCATCTGGCCACTCTACCATAAAGGCCTGATTGGTGGAGTGCTGAGAGATGGTTGTTCTTCTGGAAGGTTCACCCATCTCCACAGAGGAACTCTAGAGCTCTGTCAGAGTGACCATTGGGTTCTTGGTTACCTCTCTGACCAAGGCTCTTCTCCCCTGATTGTTCAGTTGGGCCGGGCGGCCAGCTCTAAGAAGAGTCTTGGYGGTTCCAAACTTCTTCCATTTAAGAATGATGGAGGCCACTGTGTTCTTGGAGACCTTCAATACTGCAGAATTTTTTTGGCACCCTTCCCCAGATCTGTGCCTCGACACAATCCTGYCTTGGAGATCTACAGCCAATTCCTTTGACCTCACAGCTTGGTTTTTGCTCTGACATGAACTGTCAACTGTTGGACCTTATATAGACAGGTGTGTGCCTTTCCAAATCATGTCCAATCAATTGAATTCACCACAGGTGGACTCCAATCAAGTTGTAGAAACATCTCAAGGAGGATAAATGGAAACAGGATGCACCTGAGCTCAATTTTGAGTCTCATAGCAAAGGGTCTGAATGCTTATGTAAATAAGGCATGTGTTATTTTTTTTATAAATTCGCAAAAATGTCTAAAACCTGTTTTTGCTTTGTCATTATGGGGTATTGGGTGTAGATTGAAGGTAAACATGTATTTTATCAATTTTAGAAAAAGGCTGTAACGTTAAAAAAAATGAGGAAAAAGGAAACTTTCCAAATGCACTGTATCTTTAAGGTATTTTATAAATCCTCTACCTCCTAAGGTGAAGACAATTAGTTAGTGTCTTTAATGACATCACCTTTGTTTATTAAGTATTTTTAAGGGATTCAAAATCTGTAGCAGCATTTCTGCAATGGGAAATCACAGTAGTCACAAACCACAATTGGGTTCACAAGTTTAGACAGTACAGTAAAGATAAATACAGTACAGTAAATGCATGAATGTGTTATTCAATGCATTTCTATGGGCTATAGTAGTAAATGCCAAATTCAATATTTTATCCAAAAATATTGACATTTTCTTTTATACTTAAAAGGGGTCCTAAAATTCMAAATCAAATAGCTAAATGATGCATGGTATGACCATCCTAAAACAATTCCATGTTAGCTTAGTAGAACCACCTGGCTTTTAGAGGTTAAACCCCACACAGGGCGGACCCATTGCCATCTGAACACGTGTTATTCTGACAGAGGAGGCTAATCTCCAGTCAATGACCATAGATGCACTCTGGGCCAACAATACTCAAAAGTTAAACCATTTGTGCCATTGCTTTTATTCAACTACACAAACTAGGCATTTCATGAGGATCATGATCAGGTGTGCAAAAGGCAATAATACCCCAAATCAGTGCATGGGTTCAGGGAGACAACACAGCTTGGAGGAGCAGTAGCCTAGTGGTTAGAGCGCTGGGACAGTAACCGGAAGGTCAATGCAAATTGAATAGCAAGTTGACGTAGCAGCTAATACAATGCTTCTTCGTATTTCAGGTAGATTTAAAATCCGATTAACTAACTAACTAACGCCACAACATTAGATAGCTATATCTAACATAAAACGACATTTGGCCAGTCTTTTGTTGCTCCTGCGACGTAGCAAGTTAACGTTAGCTGGCTACCTAGCTCTCTGGTGAAACTTCGTGCATGTAGATCGATTGGTTGTTTAGCAACAAAACCGACACGCACGCAACTATGACAAAACAGACAGGGTTTGCTTAGATTGTTGACAACGTGTAAAATAATTCGTCTCCAATGTTTATTGAAAAAAATAATTTGCACAATGACCACTTGTCTCAAAGACATTGCTATTTCACTGCTGCTATTTAATTACCTGTTACTTTTCTCTTATTCTTATCTGTATATTTTTTAACTGCATTGTTGGTTAAGGGCTCGTAAGTAAGCATTTCACTAAGGTCTCCTACTCCKGTTGTATTCGGCGCATGTGACTAGTACAATTTGATTTGCTGGTTAGCTAGCGAATTTTAGCAATATTAGCATTGACATGAAATCAGTCAAAAAACCTCAAGACATGGTTTCAATAACATTATGAAACTAGCCACTTACGATTCCCCACATGGCAGTTTGTCATTTTTTGCTAGCAATCGGCCATACAGAATCACAACATGCTGACGTCTGCCCAATGGAAGCGCTCACAACGTTAAATGTTAAATGTTATCATGACGTTGTCAACTAACCCATCTGTTTTCTAGCTGAAATGCAGCTTGMTAACATGTTCTGTTTAAAGGCGAATTGGCTCCTAACGTAAAAAAACAGCCAAACAACCATCTAAACATGAATCGACTCTATTGTGGTACGGTTCTAAAAACATAAATCCCTCTACTTTCATATCACATCGATATAATTTCACAAATGCAAAATACGCACTCACCGTACACCGTTTTAACGAGATTTAAAGGTTACAGACAAGTATTTTTCAGTGACAACCCGTTTGTGGTGTCCGTCTTACGTTTACACACAGGTGTTCGGAGAAGCAGATAGCTCATTAGCAAAAGTAGTCCACTCTGTCTTCCATTAACAAGCRCTGTAAACGTGGAAATAAGGCCATGTGGGAAACCTAAACAAGGTGTAGTAATGTAACCCCCCCCCCCCAAATTCTCGCTTATATAAAGGATACGTTCCTTATGTTTACAAAACCGCACCGCAAGCAATGCGTGTTAATGTTTAGCGCAAGAGTCAGGGCTCTTAACAAAACACTCCTTCCTGGTCAGAAGATACTACCGTCAATAGGCGTATTAAACTAGTGGTATACAGAAATCGGTGGTGGTAGTCAGTCGTTTTTAACGGCAATGCAGTTGACTGTTTAGTTGCACAAATAGTATGACAGTTTGTAACAGTAAAAAAAAGGTGTAGGGGGGAAAGGCCCAAAAGGGCTTGTCGAGTAACCCCCACTAATGGTCACATGCACTACCGATCAATGTCGTGTGTAATTGTGGGCTATTCTTCGGATGCTGAAATCAGTAGTTTTGGATAAAAACGTAATTGTATGTAACGTTGGAGCTCCAGTCCGCCAACACTAGTCGCCGCTCAACTCCATCGCATCCTGGAGTTGAGTTTAATCGGCTAAATTACTGGTGAACTAGCTAGTAACTAACATTAGTAGTACTGGGTTCTATAAATAACGTGGAGCATCCCAATTTCACGTARCTAGTAATGTTAGCTAGCTAAAGCTGCACAATACTAAAAACCTTCAGCAGGCTAGCTACAACGTATCTTTCGAGCCACACCGACGCTGGAACTGCAAAATGTAGCTAACTTACAGCTCAATATTGAACTATATCCCCATATAATACATTTTTTTGCTAAAATAATTTACGTTAACGTTTGTTAGCTCCGCAGTAAGTGGCTAGCCAGCAGCATAAATTGAGACCCGTGATAAGCTTACAAACGCCACCTACACTAACTAAATTCCCGTGCAAATAGGCCTACCATATACTAAGTATAGGTATAATAAGTATACTAAGATCGACATTGTGACAAATTACAACCAATTGCATTTCACCACTCTTACCTGCCAGTGGTGGGTCTGTTAATGTGAGGACGAAGAGAAGAGAGAGGAGAACGTAACTGCTGCTGTCAGCCTTTGGCAACATTTATCCTCCATTCATAGTAACTCCTCTACTCAGAAATAAAATAAACTGACACCTGAACCAACGCGTTTGCTTCGACCCTATAAACGCCAAAGACAGTACCTAGTCATTCAAGGTGGTGGAAGCACTAACCATACAAATATATGCAATAATGTTAGCAAGCGCGCTAACTAGCTACATCATTATTCGAAAGCCCTATTTTTCGTTCGGCCTGCCCAATGTATTCCAGGACAGAAATAAAACAAGATGGCTCCATTCTCCAGTCACAACAATCCAAAACACGCCACACAGCCGTTCAGATTGCGAGTTGGGGCGGAGTTAAGGTTATTGTATACATGTGTTATAGTAGCTAACAGAATTGTGTCCGGAKTGAAAAAGCATTCATTTTTGATTAATTGGTTGGTTTTGATTGATTGCAAATTAGGCTATACTTGAATTTCAACAGAACTTCATGGACAACAGCTTTTTTTAAAGAATGTTCTAAAAATCTTAAGCATGGGTATTGAAACGTTTCATGAAATGTAATGCAAGTAATTTTTTATCAATTCACACATTAATTATAATCGTTTTCWTCTTAATGTATACATGTAGGCATCATGTACAATTCACTCATGTTATAACATCCTTTTAGATAACATGCTATGACTGGGAAATGAGCCATGTGCCTAATGGCATACGTCAATGACTGCTATTGAGGAATTAAACATTCCATTATTACGCAAATTAACATGTAATAGAAATAAACTTCACGTCATTTCCCAAGTTAGTGATAAATTATAGAATGTTAGTCACACATAGGGTATTTGTTACTATCTTTGATATCCAACTATGAACTGAGTTCAACATGGTGTCAATAATAGTGAATTATAACATTCACCAAAATAGTTCGGGTCGTCCTATTTAGCCATGGATGACTCACTGGTGCTTAAGAAACGGGGCTATACATTGGGCATCAGTTTAGGCGAGGGGTCATACGCCAAAGTAAAATCCGCTTATTCCGAGCGTCTGAAGACCAATGTGGCAATCAAAATTATTAACAGAAAAAGGGCGCCGCCGGATTTTTTGGAGAAGTTCTTGCCCCGGGAACTGGACATTCTTGCATCCCTAAACCACCGCAACATCGTCAAGACATTCGAAATCTTCGAGACTTCAGAAGGCAAGGTGTACATGATTATGGAGCTTGGTGTGCAAAGGGACCTACTGGAGTTCATCAAATTCAGGGGTGCCTTGCCCGAAGAWTTCACCAGAACACTGTTCAAACAGCTGTCACTTGCAATAAAATTCGCACACGCCCTAGATGTTGTTCATAGAGACTTGAAATGTGAAAACCTGCTATTGGACCAAAACTTTAACCTCAAAGTGTCAGACTTTGGTTTCGCCAGGTGGATCAAATATGATGAGGATGGACAAATGATTCTCAGCAAAACGTTCTGTGGCTCTGCAGCCTATGCATCACCAGAGGTATTACAGGGGGTCCCATACAACCCCAAAGTGTATGACGTTTGGAGTATGGGGGGGTCATTCAATTCATTATGCTCTGTAGCAATGCCCTATGATGACTCCAATATCAAGAAGATGCTGAAGATTCAGAAGGAGCATCACATTGATTTCCCACGCAGCAAAGCTGTCCTGACAGAGTACAAAGACTTGATATATCACATGCATAACCCCGATGTGGCCCAGAGGGTAGAGATTGACAATATCCTTGAGCATGTATGGGTGCAGTCCAAATCACATGGTAGTATGAGACGGGAAGATGGGCCTTCCACATCGGAAGCAGCTTGCTCCAAAAAGGAAAGGAAGGGTGAAAGTAGTAAGAATCCTCATGGCAATGAGAACAAGAAAGGGGTGAAAGCAGAGGCTGAGGCCAAATCAGATCCAAAACCTTCAGTGTAGAGCAAAGAGGCAGCTGGAACATCTAAGCACACCAAGAAAAAATAATTCCCTGATGCAATGAACAACATCCCTGCTGATTCCTGATGTTGAAGTCCTGGATTTATTCCACCTGATTAGTTCATAATAAATGGAACATACATATTTGTCAAGATGAACCATATAGCCTTCGTTACATTTTTAGAAATCGAGTCTGCTATGACAAAGGTGAGTGTCAACATTTGGGATTTACAACAAGGCAATTTTTAGGTTGAGGACTGAAAGTTTAGATTGCAAAAAAAGGCATACAATAGAGGCTTACATTTGAACATATTAACAAAACAAAAAAATCAAAAAAGCCTCGTAACATTCACCAAGATTAAAATAACATCAGCCTAGGCTATGTACAATTATAGAATCTCTTTGGAACCCACATATTGTAAGTTATCCAGTCTTGGAAGGTTTCTAACACAGTACATACTATGCATTTCTGTCCAACACCCTAAAAACAGTAATGACCTGAGTTTTCCAACTATCCTTGAATTCAGAGTTGGTATTTTGACTCTGCCCTTCATTGTGCACAGACTGTTCCAGCCATAAAAGGCAAGTCCATAAAATCCAGGGGGAGGGCATGAGGTGGGGTAGAGAGAAACATGGCCGGTAATTTGCTTGATGACAACTTGCTTTAAACATGTAAGAGTTCACTTCCTCAAGATAACCGTTCTTTCTCAGTTTTGCTTTACTCCAGTCAGAAGAAGTCAGATGCTTTCCTCCTCTTGGGAAGCTGCAGTAAGTCGTCTGTGATGGATGCTGGGTCCTGGGAGGCGGGGGTCCTAGCTTTGCTTGGTGTCGGAGTGCCTGAGGGAGTGGCTGGACCACCCAGGGGGGTCTTGGAGCCTRCTCCTCTGTGTGTGGGTGATGGTGTGTAGCTTGCCCTTAGAGCTTTGTCTGTGTATTTGCTGGAGGTGCGGTTTACAAGCCTCTGAAGGGCAGGGGTCAATGCTGGGCTCAGGCCTTTTGGGGTGAGACTGAAAGACAGAAATTAGGTTCAAAATAATAAAAAGCATTTTTAAAGGACTAAGAATTTTGTATAACAAGAGGTCATAGAATTGAGCTATGAAAAAACATGCGGTTTTGCAAAAAGAAAGATCTAGGGCATATTTAGTTAAATAAATCGTCAATCAGTTTTTACCTTGCCAGGTTTTCTGTGACCTTTCGCAATGCTTCTTGCTTCTTTGCCCGGTTTTTGGCGGCAGCCTCATTGGCCATTTTCAAACCCAACCTCTCTCTTCTTCCTGGTTCTGGAATCTGTGTGTCAGATTATCTCAGGTTAAGAAACTACTCTGAAAAAAACATGTTTTTTTKGGGGCGGCTGCCAGCCATTGGCTTGTACCTTAAAAGATGGGCCGATGTTCCTCTCTTGAAACGGTGAGTCAGACCCATCCAGGCGAAAGGGGGTGCTCTCTATCTCACCCCAGGTCATCAGGGGGGACTCAGCCATACCTGGTAGGACAATATCAGGTTAGGGGAGTTTAGTTTTTATGCAGTTGGGAAAGTTTTATGGAAGCCTCTCTAACAGCACCAAATGTTGGAAAAACATCTATTCTTACCCAATAACTAAGTATTTCTGATAGTTATTTAGTTGAGAATATTGAAAGTGATCTATACTTGAATATAACTACTTACCTGGGGAAGGGCAGGGAGTTCCTTCAAACCCATATCCATTCACGTTAGGGGAATCCTGGGCATTAAGTTCTTTGCCATCTGGGCCTACTTTACCCTGTTTGAACTGGAGATAAACACTCTGTCAGATAAATCATTCAGGATCAATCCATTTAATTTGATCTTTAGATACCTTGACCTTCCTCTACTTTAAAATCCCTTGACTAAAAATAGGATACAACCATTTACTTAAAACCAATAATTTGTCAGGAAAGCACTTTACCTGTGCATTGAGGGCTGCAGCCTGTTGAAGCTGGCATTTGTTAAGGGCTTTGCTGAAGGGGTCTCCCACAAAGCGAGTGTTCTTGTGAATCACCTCCCTGGGTTTCTTGAAGAGTGTGTCATCATCCTGGACACCTTATTAAATAAGATCATGAAGGTGTTCAACTCAACTTATACAACATCAAACAATTCATMATGTACAGTGCCTTCAGAAAGTATTCACAGCCCTTGACTTTTTCCACATTTTGTTGTGCAGCCTGAATTTAAAAATAATTAAATTGAGATTTGCCATCACTGGCCTACACACAATACCCCATAATGTCAACGTGGAATTATGCTTTTAGACATTTCTACAAATTAATTTAAAATGAAAAGTTTAAATGTCTTGAGTCAACAAGTATTCAACCCCTTTGTTATGGCAAGCTTAAATMAGTTCASGAGTAAAAATTTGCAATAATAGTGTTTAACATTATTTTTGAATGACTACCTCATCTCTGTACCCCACACAATTACAATTATATGTAAGGTCCCTCAGTCGAGCAGTGAATTTCAAACACAGATTCAACCACGAAGACCAGGGACGTTTTCCAATGCCTCGCAAAGAAGGGCACCTATTGGTAGATGGGTAAAATGTAAATAAACAGACAATGAATATCCCTTTGAGCAAGGTGAAGTTATTAATTACACTTTGGAGGGTGTATCAATACACCCAGTCACTACAAGGATACAGGCGTCCTTCCTAATGTAGTTGCCAGAGCCTTTAAAACAGTTAAGAGTTTAGTGGCTGTGATAGGAGAAAACTGAGGATGAATCAACAACATAGTAGTTACTCCACAATACTAACTTAATTGACAAAGTTAAAAGAAGGAAGCCTGTAAAGAATAAAACACATTCCAAAACATGCATCCTGTTTGCCTTAAGGCACTGAATTAAACTGCAAAAAATGTGGCAAAGAGATTAACTTTATGTCCTAAATACAAAGCTTTCTGTTTAGGGAAGATCCAACTCAACATCACCGAGTACCCCTCTTCATATTTTCAAGTATGGTGGTGGCTGCATCATGTTCTGGATTTGTTTATCATCAGCAAGGACTAGGGAGTTTTTTTTGTTGATACAAAGGAATAGAGCTAAGCACAGGCAAAATCCTAGAGGATAACCTGGTTCTGTCTGCTTTCCGAAAGACACCGGGAGACAAAAATTCACCTTCCAGCAGGACAATAATCTAAAACAGAAGGCACAATATACACGAGTTGCTTACCAAGATGACACTAAATGTTCCTGAGTGGCCTACAGTAGTAGTTAGAGTTTTGACTTAAATTAGCTTGAAAATCTGTGGCAAGACTTGAAATGTCTAGCAATGATCAACAACCAACTTCAAAGCTTGAAGAATTTTAAAAAGACTGTGCAAATATCGTATAATCCTGGGGCCTCATTTATCAATCATGTGTAGGTATAAATCTGTGCGCAAACCGTGCAATCATTTCCACACAAAGTGTGAGATTTATCAATATGAAMGTTTTTTTTGAGTATGCATACATTTACGCACTGCCATGACCAGGCGTACGCACAGTGTCATGTGGTGGAACAAGGGAACTGATTTTCAAGTGTACAATTGGGAAAACACACGTTGAAAATGTGTGAAAGTAATAATTTAAAATGTTTTGATTTAATTGTATTACCATTGTGAACTCATGCATTTGTTATGATAATCCATATAAAGTCWTGAAATTGTATTTGTCACATGCTCCAAATACTAATTCAAGTACAGTAATTTGTTAAATTAAAGGTATGTGTGAAAGTGAAACCATTGTTGAAATACTATAAAAGACTGAGATAATAGGAAACTGAATGAGAGATGGCTGATCTTGCACTGTTGGAAGATTTGGCACACACTGCATTTCAAAGAGCGCGTTTTTAGAGACAAGTGGGACGTTTTTTTTCTTCAGAAAGTACTGATTTTGCTCATCAGATATCGTTTCCCAAAACCAATCTTATAGGATCTTTGCGAGGATTTAAGACCTACTTTAGAAAAGCAAACACATGCCATTGCGCTGCACATTAAAGTGTTATCCACCCTCTGGTTTTTGACAATGGGCACTTTTCAGTGGGAGCTTGCCATCCCTCGATGGATGCAATAATCAGACAAATTGTAACATACAATTTCCATACACCATCRCAAAAGAGGTTGAAGTCAAGAGGGGTTTCTTTGCCATAAATGGGTTCCCAAATACCAACAGCGCAATAGACGGCACCCACATCGCCATAAAAGCACCATCCCAAAACGACTTCAACTAGGCTATGTGAACAGAAAAGGCTTTCACTCTTAATGTGCAGGTGATCTATACTTGAACATAACATTGCCACCACATTCACATGTCGTGGCAATGTGGCCAGGTGGAACGCACGACTCGTTCATTCTGGAAAACAGCAATGTTGGCCTATACACCTACAGGAGGGAGCGATAGAGGATGGATGGCTTATTGGTGAGTGTTGCCTATTCATTTGAAGTATATTTGCCATAGAGCCCCACAGTGTATGTGTCATAATACCCATAAAATCTAGTGGTCAAACACGGAAATGTTTCCAATCGTTTTACCAATATATTCGACTTTATTTACTCTCAGATTCGAAACTGCTAATTAGCATCAGAGTAAACACCATGCAAAACTACACATCTCTGCACGTCATCTCTTGCTGACACCTTTGCTAACAGGTATTGTGTCAATTTTTTTAAAGTGCACAAGACAGTTAAAACTTCTCCAGGATTGGTGGGTCCCCTGTGGGACGGTTGAGCTAATGTAGGCTAATGCAATTAGCATGAGGTTGTAAGTAACAAGAACGTTTCCCAGGACATAGACATATCTGATATTGGCATAAAGCTAAAATTCTTGTTACTCTAACTGCACTGTCCAATTTACAGTAGCTATTACAGTGAAAGAATACCATGCTATTGTTTGAATAGAATGCACAGTTTTGAACATGAAAAGTTAATAATAAACAAATTAGGCACATTTGGGTAGTCTTGATACATTTTGAACAGAAATGCAATGGTTCATTGGATCAGGCTTAAACGTTGCACACACACTGCTGCCATCTAATRGCCAAAATCTAAATTGCACCTGGGCTGGAATAATACATTAATGCCCTCTCTTGCATTTCAAAGATGGTAAAAAAAAAKATTAAAAAAAAAWAACATTTGTTTTTTTCCTTTGTATTATCTTTTACCAGATCTAGTGTGTTATATTCTCCTACATTCACATTTCYACAAACTTCAAAGTGTTTCCTTTCAAATGGTACCAAGAAAATGCATATCCTTGCTTCAGGGCCTGAGCTACAGGCAGTTAGATTTGGGTATGTCATTTTAGGTGAAAATTGGAAAAAATGGGTCTGATCCTCTTAACAGAATTATCCATTTAAAGAAATGTAGCCAATTGAATCATTACTACTTTTAACTAACATTAGATAGTTAATCAAGAGATTATTCCCTTTGCCTTGATTCGGCAGTCTCGCCCAGCTCGTCATGGCATTTGTAGTTCTTTATGATAGCCACAGTAGCAGCTAATTATCATTTCATTTTTGGGATGTAAATACAGGCGAATATATTGAAAAGTCACCTTGTCTTAGAGAGATTTACACGGTTATCAAAACGTCACGCCGGGGTTAGCCTAAACAAAACACAGCCCTTATTTTAAGTGTTTCTTAAAATCCCCTATGGGAAAAATGAATGGTGAAAAAACAATTGGAACCATTTCCCTGTTTGACYGCTAGGTTTTATAGGTATTATGACTCCTACTRTGGTACTTTATTGCTAAAACAACTTGAATTGTCCTGATAGTTCTCTTTGAAGCTATGTTTTTATTTATACTGGTCAAGCAACAACTGAGTGAGACAAAACCTTTTGGTTGTACTCAGACACTAGCACCTCTAATCCAGTAGAATTTACTTCTAGCTTTTTTTGCTTGCACTGTTGTGTTTCATGGTACGGCATTGTATATTTTGTACATTTTGTACTATTTAATGAAGCTGCCAGTTGAGGACTTGTGAGGCGTCTGTTTCTCAACCTAGACACTAATGTACTTGTCCTCTTGCTCAGTTTTGCACCGGGGCCTCCCACTCCTCTTTCTATTCTGGTCAGAGCCAGTTTGCGCTGTTCTGTGAAGGGAGTAGTACACAGCGTTGTATGAGATTTTCAGTTTCTTGGCAATTTCTCGCATGGAATAGCCTTAATTTCTCAGAACAAGAATAGACTGACGAGTTTCAGAAGAAAATACTTGGTTTCTGGCCATTTTGAGCCTGTAATYGAACCCACAAATGTTGATGTTCCAGATACTCAACTAGTCAACAAAAAAAAAGCCAGTTTTATTGCTTCCTTAAATCAGCACAACMGTTTTCAGCTGTGCTAACATAATTGCAAAAGGGTTTTCTAAATGATCAATWTTAAAATTATAAACTTGGATTAGCTAACACAACGTGCCATTGGAAGACAGGAGTGATGGTTGCTGATAATGGGCCTCTGTACACCTATTTAGATATTCCATWAAAAATCTGACGTTTCCAGCTACAATAGTAATTTACAACATTAACAATGTCTACACTGTATTTCTGATCAATTTGATGTTATTTTAAATGGACAATTTTTTTTTTGCTTTTCTTTCAAAAACCAGGACATCTCTAAGTGACCCTAAACTTTTGAACGGTAGTGTATGTAAATKAGATATTTCTGTATTTCATTTTAAATAMATTTTTCTTGGGCGGACGGTCGGGGGGCCGGAACATAATTACAAATAATTTGTCGACGGTAAATTGACCACAAGAAGCCGAAACAGATATCAATTTCAAACCTTGCTTACATTTGTATACRGTCTTTTTTATGTGAGGGAATACTTGGGAACAGATTTCATGAATTAAAATCACTGATTATGATTATGTTGTTCTGAATCTATTACGTCCAACAAAAAAACACAATCGTTTTTTTTTGCTCAGAAAACTTGGGGGACCAAATAAAACCACCCACAGGGCCAAATTTGGCCCATGGGCCGCCAGTTGAGGAACCCTGGTCTATAGTATAGTGTTTGTATGTGTGGCTTTATGCACCCTATTCAAACCACATTATAATCAAGCAAGATAACAGGCACGTTTATCATGCAGGAAAATAATTGTTTGGCTCATCCTCACCCTCTGGATAGTACATAAGGGCATTCTTTGCTTTGTACTCCCAGGTCTCCAGTCCTGCCTTTACACACTCAAGGGCCTGCTTCTCAGATGACGGAAGTGCAAGGTTTTCTTCATGCCGCTAAAAATCAGAAACATGCTGTTATAACATATCTGTTAATTGAAGGAGAAAATATWATTGTTTTCAACTCATGAAATAACACTCTAGGAGCATTACATACTACAGCATTTGAGTAGTGTGCAATTCACATGTRATCAAATGAGAGATTATGGCAAGTGTACCTGTTTAAATTCAGCCTCTGCCTCATACAGCCACGCATGCCTCAACTTTTCCTTGTCTTCTGCTAGAACCATGATCTGCTCAAAGGATGCATTATCCTCGCTTGTGTTCTTAGCCAAGAAGCGATCAAGACAGGGCAGCTCTTTCTCTTCCTCGTCTCCTTCCTTGTTCACTACAAACACACAACAAACACATCTTACTGCTGTAATTGAGTTCTTTACATAGCACTATATAAGAAATCAACGACCAATTACCACTAGATCATAACAGCTGGAAGACCTATATTTTGAAATAGTCTTGAGAGCCATTGTAAAGTTCGGTGTCCTTAAGCTAAGCATGCATTATACGACAACAAAAATCTTAACATTGGGGGAGCAGTTACATTATGCGAACTCTCGGCATAATCCTGTAATCCTAAAGTCTGCAATTGGTGTTAAAAATCATTACACGAGTTTGCTTACTTACGGGCGCTTTCCAACAATGCAGAGAGAAAGAAAATAGAGAAATAATAGAAAAGTAAAACACGTAATAGTAACAATAAATACACAGCGAGTAATGATAACTTGGCTATATACAAGGGGTACCAGTACCAAGTCGATGTGCTGGGGTACGAGGTAAATGAGGTAGATATGTACATATAACTAGGAATAAGTGGCAGATAATTAAGTAGCAGCAGCATATGTGAGGAATCAAAAAAGTTAGTGCTAAAAGGGTTAATGCAGAAAGTTAAATAGTTAACCAAATAGCTACCCGAACTAACTATTTAGCAGTCTTATGGGATGGCTTGGGTGTACAAGCTGTCCAGGGTCCTGTTGGTTCCAGCCTTGGTGCATCGGTACCGCTTGCCGTGCGGTGACAATTTTTAGGGGCTTCCTCTGACACCGCCTGGTATAGAGGTCCTGGATGGAAGGTAGCTCAGTGATGTACTGGGCCGTACACACTACCCTCTGTAGCGCCTTGCAGTTGCCATACCAAGCGGTGATGCTGCCAGTCAAGATGCTCTCAATGGTGTAGCTGTACAACCTTTTGAGGATCCATGCCAAATCTTTTCAGCCTCCTGAGGGGGAAAAGGTGTTGTCGTGCTCTCTTCACGACTGCGTTGGTGTGTGTGGACCATGATAGATCCTTAGTGATGTGGACACAGAGGAACTTTAAGTTTTCGACCCGCTCCACTACAGCCCCGTCGATGTGGATGGGGGCGTGCTCTGTCCTCTTTCTCCTATAGTCCATGGTCAGCTCCTTGGTCTTGCTGACATTGGAGGGAGAGGTTGCTGTCTTGGCACCACAATACCAGGTCTCTGACTTCCTATAGGCGGTCTCATCGTCGTCGGTGATTAGGCCTACCACCGTTGTGTCGTCAGCAAACTTAATGATGATGTTGGAGTCGTACGTTCACGCAGTTGTGGGTGAACAGGGACTACAGGAGGGGTCTAAGCATGCACCCCTAAGTTGCCCCCGTGTTGAGGGTCAGCGTGGCGGATGTGTTCTTGCCTACCCTCACCACCTGGTGGCGGCCCGTCAGGAAGTCCAGGATCCAGTTACAGAAGGAGGTTTTTTGGTCCCAGGGTCCTTAGCTTAGTGATGAGCTTGAATGGCATTATGGTGTTGAACCCTGAGCTGTAGTCAAATAACAGAATTCTCACGTAGGTGTACCTCTTTTCCAGGTGGGAAAGGGCAGTGTGGCGTGCAATAGAGATTGCGTCACCTGTGGATCTGTTGGGGTGGTATGGGAATTGGAGTGGGTCCAGAGTGTCTGGGATGATGGTGTTGATGTGAGCCATGACCAGCCTTTTAAAGAATTTCATGCTCCGGGGCGATAATTTAGATGGGTTACTTCGGCATTCTTGGGCACAAAGTCTATGGTGGTCTGCTTGAAACATGTAGGTATTACAGACTGGGTCTGGGAGAGGTTGAAAACATCAGTATAGAGACTTGACAGCTGGTCAGCGCACCCCTTCACTACACAAGATACGACCAAAAATGTCTGGTATGTCAGAATTATTAAGATTTTTTTAATWWAAAAATGTATTTAAAAAAWWAAAATAAAACAGGACCTAATATGCTTATCAGGAAAGCGCAAGAACCCAAATCGCACATCTTTCACTCGCTCACATTATGCAACCTACAACGTCTTGGTCGGAGCCTACGACTTTTAGGATTTACCTGTGATCCCAGAAATTAGTTGTGGATCGCAAATCATTGCAAAATCCCAATTGAAAATTGTGAAATGTATGGCAAACTTTAGACAGAGTAGTGCCATTCTCAGTCACCCTGGTGAACAGGAACTTACCCACGTCTGTTCCGTTCTTGTTTTTGCCCAGTACAGAAGAGGGAGATCCAGGACGACCCTCTGGTGTCTCAAAGGAAGCTGGAGTAACATCTAAACAAACCAGTGGGTGGCATATTATTATGGCACCACTGCTGCATTCATAGACAACCAGTACATTATGTGGAAAAGAGTTTCCTTGACACAGTTTACTTATCACCTTACTCACATGGGGCAGTGGAGCGTGGTGTGGACTTGGCTAAAGATGACCCATACTTAATGGATATTTCCCGCATCTTCCCAAGATCCCCATTTTCCTCAGCTTCGAGGTAGTCCTTCTGTGCATGTAACTTGGTCACATCTGGGAAAAAGTCCCTCTGGATGATCTTCTCTAAACTCTGTTGAAAGTCATACAAAACAGACAAGTTAGGAAGACATTGGCAACTATCAACACGGCCTAGCCCCAACACACACAGCACATACTAAACAACGCGGTTGTATGTATAACATCACCACTATGTTTGTTAAATCACATTTATCTGTATTGACCTTAACACTTAGATTTGCAGCAACACTGTAAACCTATTGTATCATTAGACAGCTGCAGGTAGGCTAAAATGATCACTGGCTAACTAGCTAGCTTAGCTGTCTGTTCCACAACGTTAACGTTACCTCTATGTAGTTTTCTTCATCGAGAACCTTTCGGTTTGTTTTCTTTGTTTCCTCGGGTGGCTGTCGAAGAACAACTGTTGTGACAGGATTAATTGGGAGGGTTCCAAACATCAGCGCCTTTCCAAATCCTTCCATTGTCGGTCGCTAGAAGAAGTTAGCGAAATGGTCTCTGGTGGCCTTGACTTCTCTGTTAGCTAGCTAGCAAGCCAAACAAAACCTTGCTGAATGTAAATAATCCCGTTATAAACTAAAAAGAGCCTCTGAAAATAGAAGCGTATGAATACCTTAATTTAATTCACGTAGTTATATCAATAGTTMTTAGATGACGTTTTGCTAATCAAGGAACGTCATTGGAAGAATGTACACGGGTGACGTCACCAGAAATGTCTGGCAGTGACGTTTTTAGAATGAWTCTAGCCTCATTATTGCATTGGATGCAAATTATCCAAAAATGTCTTCAGATGGGCATATCCGGCATAATCTTCTAGTTTTCCAGGTTTCGCACACTAAATGCTGTCCTTTTTTGTCGCCTCCACTTCGCTCTTCGGTTTTTAAACCACACCTATCGAAATAAAATAAAATTAAGCTACATTGACTACACGTTATAAACGTAATAAAACAAACTGATTTAAAAGCGGACAAAAAGAAACACGTAGCTGCCTACCTCTACTCGCTCTTCGTGTAAATGAGTACTCAGTGCTAGTTTTTCCCGCGTCTTCACATCTGGATACTGGTTCTGAAGAAACAGCTCTTCCAGAGCGTCCAGCTGGTCCTCGGTGAATATGGTGCGGTGTCGCCGGGTGCGCCTCTGGACCTGACTGAAGGACTGCTCCTCTCTGTGGGTATTTCCTCCTGACCTGCATGGCTCCGGACACATTCTTCTGGACCATGCATATTGGCATGCTGAATTAAAATAACTTTACATGTAAGTGTTTTTATTTTTGAATTATATTTTTTCYCACAACAAACATACACATACGAACAACAACTTACAACTTTACATTTAAGTGTTTTAGGCACATTGATTTAAGAACATTGATTTCAGGTCAAAGCATGAACATATAGGCCTTCMTGGCTAATGGGRAAAACAACTGAACTGCTTTAAACATCATCATTAAACAAACATATATTGCGAGAGAAAAATKAAGCGTGATCATAGTGTCAAAATTGTCATAGGTTTAAATCTTACTKTCAGGAGGATAGTCAGCCTGGAACACCTCTCCACAGTGGGAGCAGTAGCAGCAGCATAAACAGGTGTGCTGTGGATGTTCTATGTGGCTCCCAGCAGTAATACTCTCTGATCTTGCTCCATCCTCACTTGGTACAGGGTTGTGGGTGGCACCAGACTGCCTACTCTCCACACTGTTACTTGGAAATCTGTTCAGTATACTGTCAATGGTGAATGGAAACTTCTGTCTCTCCATCCTACTTGACCCCTCCATGACAAGCTTTCTGCCCAAAGAATTCACTTGAAATTCAAACTAGTGTTTAAAGTACCAGCCAAGGCATCCAGTTAATGCTTCTGGGTAAAGCATATGCCATACAGTAATCCTCTCCCTTCTCCACTGTGCTCAATGACAGACACACTCGTTCTCATTTTATAAGAGAAATTTAACAAAGAAAAAGAGAAAGCAAAAAACATAATCCGCCTATAGACCAGACACATATAAAATGGTTGAAACTTAATTCCCAACTAATCTGGGCAGTTTGGTGAGGGTGTTAGGGGGGATGGGAGATTCAGCTAATCTGGCCCYATTGCTTTGCTTTCKGAAAAATAAATCAGATTTCACTGTATTAAATTAGGGGTACAGAGCTATGATCCTTATTGTTGTGGTTTTATAGAAAGAGATTGCTTGGTATTAGAAACCTGGACTTATAGATTAACCTTTTGGTGTGACCAAGGACCTATTTGGGATTTGCCCCTGAATTCCTTTCTTCACAACACTTGCAGTCCTCGTTTGTTTGAGTTCACCAACAAAATTCACACAGTTCTATTTATTTTCTAAACATTTAGAGGGATTCACCATTTAAATAAAAAACACAACAGCAGAGTTTATATCCCTAGATTTCAATCATTCTGAATCATACAGTTCCAATACAAAGGTCTACGACTTATTGATCCTTTATATAGAGACAATTGAATTTGGTCATTTTTGTTGTCACAGCACCCATCTCACCACACAAAACACAAGACAGGCTGGGAATAGCACAGGGTCAGCTGCAGAGCAGCCAGCATTCTGCATTTTTCAGCATAACAGCCATTCACAAAGGGAGCATATTCAGAGATGAAACATCAGTCAAAATGTACAGGTATGGATAGCCAAGGCTTCTGACAATCTCTCTGTTAGTATTCACAGCATGAGTACTGGGCCTTATCTATGAAGTGCAGTCATTCAGTCTGACTTCTCTGACAATGTGCACTGCTGAGGTGAATCTATTACAGGTTGTATTTATTCTCCAACAAATCCTTTGATTTTATATAAGGCAACACACCTTTTTATCAAGGAATTAATGGATTTTCAGAATCTGTCCTAAGCTCCTCAGATAAGGGGCGTTTGAAAACAGATAACAATAAACACCACCACATCCCTTTCACTGGGGGTTTAATGGCCAGCAGATTGTTGATGTATAGTTTTTTGAGCTGTTGAGATAGCTATCTTTGGTCTTTGTGATTTTTCAAAGGAAGACGTTGTATCACATCCACATTGGTTCAAGGGTGTTAAGTTCATTACCAGGGATTAGTATGATAAAAGCCCATTATATTGTTGTTGTCAAAGGCATTATTGGTGTGTAAAAACATAGAATCCGGAAAACATACCAAAAAATKWGAGATTTTTTTTGCAGTTTTACAGCAAAGTCCCTGCAATTCTACCCATTTTGTAATTMCCTATGCCATGTTAATACAATATCTGAGAGAGAATGACTAAACTAATCAATAGGTTTCCCCTGGAGGTCAGGGCCCCTGGGGATGTTCCCTGCGTGCCCAGTCGGTATTCAGCCATAACTACTACAAGTTTGGAAAGGCTAGACTAACTACAAATCAAAATATTGTTAGCTGACATGACTAATTGAGTGACTGACATAACAAGAGAAAAACTGCTGATGCACAACCAAATTTTGAAATTTCAGCTGGTGTATTCTACTCATCTTACTCTCAATAGTAATTTGAGACTCCGTCTGAGTAAAAATATATTTTCACTACCGTTCAAAAGTTTGGGGTCACTTAGAAATGTCCTTGTTTATGTAACAAAAGCAATTTTTTTGTCCATTAAAATAACATAAAATTGATCAGAAATACAGTGTAGACATTGTTAATGTTGTAAATGACTATTGTAGTTGGAAACGGCTGATTTTTTAATGGAATATCTACATAGGTGTACAGAGGCCCATTATCAGCAACCATCACTCCTGTGTTCCAACGGTACATTGTGTTAGCTAATCCAAGTTTATAATTTTAAAAGTAGAATTGATCGTTATAAAACCCTTTTGCAATTATGTTAGCACAGCTGAAAACTGTTGTGCTGATTAAAGAAGCAATACAACTGGCCTTCTTTAGACTAGKTGAGTATCTGGAGCATTAGCATTTGTGGGTTCGATTACAGGCTCAAAATGGCCAGAAACTAAGTACTTTCTAATGAAACTCGTCAGTCTATTCTTGTTCTGAGAAATGAAGGCTTTTCCATGTGAGAAATTGCCAAGGAACTGAAGATCTCGTACAACGCTGTGTACTACTCCCTTCACAAAACAGCACAAACTGCCTCTAACCAGAATAGAAAGAGGACAACTGAGCAAGAGGACAAGTACATTAGTGTGTCTAGATTGAAACAGACGCCTCACAAGTCCACAACTGGCAGCTTCATTAAATAGTACCCACAAAAAACCAGTCTCAACGTCAACATTGAAGAGGCGCTCCGGAATGCTGGCCTTTGTTGTTAACTGACTTGCCTAGTTAAAACCTCTTAAGGATCTGACTAAAAAAAAAAATCTAAAATGACATACCCAAATCTAACTGCCTGTAGCTCAGGACCTGAAGCAAGGATATGCATAGTCTTGATACCATTTGAAAGAAAACACTTTGAAGTTTGTGGAAATGTGAAATTAATGTAGGAGAATAACACATTAGATCTGGTAAAAKATAATACAAAGAMAAAAACATGTTTTGTTTGTTCCATCATCTATGAAATGCAAGAGAAAGGCCATTATCTGACTTCGGACTCTATCACAATTTAGATTTTGGCCACTAGATGGCAACAGTGTACGTGCAACGTTTTAAACTGATCCAATGAACCATTGTATTTMTGTTCAAAATGTTGTATCAAGTCTGCCTAAATGTGCCTAATTGGTCAATTTATACATTTTCAAGTACATAACTGTGCACTCTCCTCAAACAATAGCATGGTATGTTTTCACTGTAATAGCTACTCTAAATTGGACAGTGCAGTTAGATTAACAAGAATTTAAGCTTTCTGCCCATATAAGATATGTCTATGTCCTGGGAAATGTTCTTGTTACTTACAACGTCATGCTAATCACATTAGCGCACGTTAGCTCAACCGTCCCGTTGGTGGAACACCGATCCTGTAGATCCTTAATTAAATAAAGGATAAATAAAAAATAAATGAAATAAATAAATAAAAATGGTTGAATCCTGCAAAGAAACCACTACTAAAGGACACCAATAATAAGAATAGACTTGCTTGGACCAAGAAACACGAGCATTGGTCTGATGAGTCCAAATTTGAGATTTTCTGTTCCAACCGCCGTTTCTTTGTGAGACGCATAGTAGGTGAAGCATGGAGGAGGAGGTGTGATGGTGTGGGGGTGCTTTGCTGGTGACACTGCGATTTATTTAGAATTCAAGGCACACTTAACCAGCATGGCTACCACAGCATTCTGCAGCGATAATCCATCCCATCTGGATGCGCTTAGTGGAACTATCATTTGTTTTTCAAAAGGACAATGACCCAAAAACACAGCTCCAGGCTGAGTAAGGGTTATTTGACCAAGGAGACTGATGGAGTGCTGCGTCAGATGACATGGCCTCCACAATCACCTGACCTCAACCCAATTGAGATGGTTTGKGATGAGTTGGACCGCAGAGTGAAAGAAAAGCAGCCAACAAGTGCTCAGCATATGCGGGAAGTCCTTCAAGACAGTTGGAAAAGCATTCCTCATGAAGCTAGTTGAGAGAATGYCAAGAGTGTGCAAAGCTGTCATCAAGTCAAATGGTAGCTACTTTGAAGAATCTCAAATATAAAATATATTTTGATTTGTTTAACACTTTTTTGGTTACTACATGATTCCATATTTGTTATTTCATAGTTTTAATGTCTTAACTATTATTCTACAATGTAGAAAATAGTACAAATAAAGAAAAATCCTTGAATGAGTAGGTGTGTCCAAACAATTGACTGCTACTGTGTGTGTATATATATATATACTGTATATATATATATATCTTCGGAAAGTATTCAGATCCCTTGATTTTTTCCACATTTTGTTACGTTACAGCCTTATTCTAAAATGGATTCAATTCGKTTTTTTCCTCATCAATCTACACACAATACCCCATAATGAGAAAGTGAAAACAGTTTTTTAGAAATGTTTGTAAATTTATTAGAAATAAAAAACAGATTATTTACATGTGTATTCAGACCCTTTGCTATGAGACTCGAAATTGAGTTCAAGTGCATCCTGTTTCCATTGAGCCACCTTGAGATGTTTCTACAACTTGATTGGCGTCCACCTGTGGTAAAAGCAATTGATTAGACATGATTTGGAAAGGCACACGCCTGTCTATAGAAGGTCCTACAGTTGACAGTGCATGTCAGAGCAAAAACCAAGCCATGAAGTCGAAGGAATTGTCCGTAGAGCTCTGAGACAGGATTGTGTCAAGCCAGAGATCTGGGGAAGGTACCAAATAATTTCTGCAGCATTTAAGTTCCCCAAGAACACAGTTGGCTCCACTCTTAAATGGAAAAAGTTTGGAACCACCAAGACTCTTCCTAGAGCTGGCCGCCCGGCCAAACAGAGCAATCGGGGGAGAAGGACCTTGGTCAGGGAGGTGACCAAGAACCCGATGGTCACTCTGACAGAGCACCAGAGTTCCTCTGTGGAGATGGGAGAACCTTCCAGAAGGACAACCATCTCTGCAGCACTC
>NC_036860.1:55215878-55220002 GCF_002910315.2 Salvelinus sp. IW2-2015
GAACCAGTCAGGCCTTTATGGTAGAGTGGCCAGACGGAAGCCACTCCTCAGTAAAAGGCATTTGACAGCCCGCTTGGAGTTTGCCAAAAGGCACCTAAAGGACTCTCAGACCATGAGAAACAAGATTCTCTGTGTGATGAAACCAAGATTGAACTCTTCGGCCTAAATCCCAAGCGTCATATTTGTATTTGTATTTATTATGTATCCCCATTAGCTGCTCCAAGGCAGCAACTACTCTTCCTCGGGTCCAGCAAAATTAAGGCAGTTTATACAATTTTAAAAACATTACAATACATTCACAGATTTCACAACACACTGTGTGCCCTCAGGCCCCTACTCCACCACTACGACATATCTACAGTACTAAATCCATTGTATGTTTATAGTGTGTGTGTGTGTGTGTGTGTGTGGTGTGTGTGTGTGTGTGTTGTGTGTGTGTGTGTGTGTGTGTGTGTGTGTTGTGTGTGTTGTGTGTGTTGTGTGTGTTGTTTGTGTGCTTTGTGTGTTGTGGTGTGTGTGGTATTTTAGAGAAATTGGTCGCAATGGTGAGGTTATAGGGTACGGCTGTGTGTGTTGTGTGTGTGTGTAAAATGTATGTTCTTTTAACTTGACAGAGTATGATAGCAAGTGGTACTGTTGTTGAGTTTTGATCTAAATATAGTGATTTGTGTGTTTTGCTGTTGATGAGACGTCACATATTGTGTTTGTAGTATGTAATCTATATTACAGTTTTTGTCGTGAGTACTTTACACAGATCGGTAGGTTATGTAAGTCACTTGGTCTATCATTGTGTGTGATGTATTCTGCTTGTGTCTGTTGTGTACATTGTCTTTGCCGGAATGTTTGTGTTGCTTCACCAGTCCTCCCGCTGTTCCATTAATGTGGGGTGTTTTTTTAATTCAGTTTTTTTTTGAATTAAATCAAAATATTTACAGCTGCCATCTTGCGGTATCCGTGTTACCTTTGATTGTAGAATAGGAGATGTCCATAGGTTGTCATGGCCTATTTATAGTACCATTAGGAACTTGGGGGACATGTGTAAGTAGAGAACCTCTTTGTCAGTTTGGGTCTGGTGTTTGTAGTTTCTGTGGGCATATTGTTTGATGTAAGTCACTTGTGGGACCGGGCTAATTGTCATGATATTAAAGTATGGTGTGTGACTGTTGGGTTTGTGGGTGTTTTTTGTCATAGCGGTATTGCATGCCAGCTAGTTGGTTAGACATAAACAGTCTCAGTGGCATTCAACATGTCCATTTTTACCTGCTCAGAAATAAAAGTAGAAGTAGTGATGAAGTCAAAATCTCTCCACTTCAGCCAGGAGAGGAGAGAAGTCATATTAAAAACCTCGCTGTGCATCAAAGGCCAAGTCTCCGTGGGTTGCTGCCTATGTCTGAGGTTGTCCAAACTGCATAATTTTCCTAAGTCTTTGAGCACCTGATCCACTCACGATTGGATTAGGAATGGGTACTTGTACGGGTTCAGGAGAGTTCCATGTTGTCATGGCTCTATTTAGTACCATAGACTTGGGGACTGTGAAGAGACCTCTTGTGGCATGTCTTGTGGGGTATGCATGGGTGTCATAGCTGTGCCAGTAGTTTAGACAAACAGCTCAGTGCATTCAACATGTCCATACCTCTCAGAAATAAAAGTAGTGATGAAGTCAATCTCTCYACTTTCAGCCAGGAGAGACTGACATGCATATTATTAATATTAGCTCTCTGTGTGCATCCAAAGGCCAGCCGTGCTGCCCTGTTCTGAGCCAAATGCAATTTTCCTAAGTCCTTTTTTGTGGCACCTGACCACACGACTGAACAGTAGTCMAGGTGCGACAAAACTAGGGCCTGTAGGACCTGCCTTGTTGATAGTGTTGTTAAGAAGGCATATCATCACTTTATTATAGACAGACTTCTCCCCGTCTTAGCTACTACTGCATCAATATGTTTTAACCATGACAGTTTACAATCTAGGGTTACTCCAAGCAGTTTAGTAATCTCAACTTGCTCAATTTCCACATTATTTATTACAAGATTTAGTTGAGGTTTAGGGTTTAGTGAGTGGTTTGTTCCAAATACAGTGCTTTTAGTTTTAGAAATATTTAGGGATAAGTTATTCCTTGCCACCCACTCTGAAACTAACTGCAGCTCTTTGTTGAGTGTTGCAGTCATTTCAGTCGCTGTTGTAGCTGACGTGTTGAGTCATCCGCATACATAGACACTCTGGCTTTACTCAAAGTCAGTGGCATGTTGTTTGTCAAAACGGAAAAAAGCAAGGGGCCTAAACAGCTACCCTGGGGAATTCCTGATTCTAACTGGATTATATTTGAGAGGCTTCCATTAAAGAACACCCTCTGTTTCTGTTAGACAAGTAACTCTTTATCCATATAATAGCAGGGGGTGTAAAGCCATAACATATACGTTTTCCAGCTGCAGACTATGATCGATAATGTCAAAAGCTGCACTGAAGTCTAACAAGACAGCCCCCACAATAATTGTATCATCAATTTCTCTCAGCCAATCATCAGTCATTTGTGTAAGTGCTGTGCTTGTTGAGTGTCCTTCCCTATAAGCATGCTGAAATTCTGTTGTCAATTTGTTTACTGTGAAATAGCATTATCTGGTCAAACACATTTATTTCAGAAGTTTATTAAGGTTAACAGGCTGGAGCTTTACAAATTCTTGGGTACGAGAATTACTTTAAGCTTCCGCTCCAGGCCTGAGGGCCACACTCACGACTTCCACCGGAAGGTGTCCTCCCCTGTTCGGCGGTCTCGGCGTCGCTCACCGGTCTACTACTGCCACCGAACACATTTCCTTTACTGTTGGTTATACTGCATTTTTCCACCTGTTCTCATTTTGCGTTCATTAGTTTTCTATTTTTTTTAAAACTTCTAGTGCTCGCTTGCTGTTGTGCGGCTATCTTTACTTCATGGTGCTGTTGTTTTTTTCCCTGCGTATTATGTTCTTCCCTTTTTGGAGACCATACGTTTCAGTGGGCATTGCCTGGTTGTTTGGCAGACTCACGTGAAAGAAAATGCATTCTTTGGAAGTTTGTGCTCTCTGCGTGTTACTCGACACCCACCACTCCTAGAAATACGTGACAGAAGCCCGCACCACTATATGGAGTCAGCAGGAGCAGCCGCGCCCCCCCCTTCCCTCCATGGAAGAGCGTGTCCTCCATCACACAGCCATCTTACACCAGATTGGGACGTCGATGGATCAGATGATGGAGAGAATGGAGAGATGGGAAAGGAGCGGCCTCCCTACTTCGTCTCCAGCTCCTCCTCAGCCTGCGCTATCTACTTCTCCGGCGGCGTCCGGACCCAGCGCTCTTCGTGGTCGGAGAGGGCACACTGCTGACCGGTGCTGTAGGAGCTCGTCTGGGAGTCGAGAGGGCAGGCAGAACACTGCTCGGACACCCCAGGTGAGTCAGCACCAGACTCACCCAGAGCCCCCTGTTGGTCATATGTTCTAATCTCTTTTCCTGAGTTTTCCCCCTCTTCCCAGCAYAAGGCGCTAGTCGATTCAGGTGCAGCTGGGAGTTTTATGGACCACGGTTTAGCGCATAGGTTAGGGATTCCGTTGGTGCAGATAGGCCAACCCTTCCCCGTGCACTCCCTAGATAGTCGACCGTTAGGGTCAGGGCTGGTCAGGGAGGCCACGGTTCCACTGGACATGGTAACGCAGGGGGGTCATAAGGAGCGGATTAGTCTCTTCCTCATTGATTCTCCTGCGTTTCCAGTGGTGCTGGGGATTCCCTGGTTGGCTATTCACAACCCCAAGATTTCATGGAAACAGGGGGCTCTAGAGGGGTGGTCAGAGGAGTGTTCAGGTAGGTGTATAGGAGTTTCCATCAGTGCAACGACGGTGGAGAGTCCAGAACAAGTTTCCACTGTGCGCATTCCCTCAGAATATGCAGATTTGGCTATCGCTTTCTGTAAAAATAGGGCGACCCAATTACCACCTCATCGACGAGGGGATTGTGCGATAAACCTCCAGGTAAACGCAGCACTTCCCAGGAGTCACGTGTACCCGCTGTCACAGGAGGAAACGGTGGCTATGGAGACATATGTCACTGAATCTCTGGGACAGGGGTACATTCGGCCCTCCACGTCACCCGTCTCCTCG
>NC_036860.1:55220278-55263093 GCF_002910315.2 Salvelinus sp. IW2-2015
TCGTCATGCCGTATGGGTTGAAGAATGCCCCAGCCGTCTTTCAATCCTTTGTAGACGAGATTCTCAGGGACCTGCACGGGCAGGGTGTGGTGGTTTACATCGATGACATACTGATCTATTCTGCCACACGCGCCGCGCATGTGWCTCTGGTGCGCAAGGTACTTGGGCGACTGTTGGAGCATGACCTGTACGTCAAGGCTGAGAAATGTGTGTTCTCCAAGCAAGCCGTCTCTTTCCTGGGGTATCGCATTTCCACATCTGGGGTGGTGATGGAGTGTGACCGCGTTACAGCCGTGCGTAATTGGCCGACTCCGACCACGGTAAAGGAGGTGCAGCGGTTTTTAGTGTTTGCCAATTACTACCGGAGGTTTATCAGCGGTTTTGGTCAGGTGGCTGCTCCCATTACCTCACTGCTGAAGGGGGGGGGTCGATGCGTTTGCGGTGGTTAGCGGAGACGAACAGAGCGTTTAGTCGTCTGAAGGCGCTGTTTACCGATGCTCCCGTATTGGCTCATCCGGACCCTTGTTTGGCATTCATGGTGGAGGTGGACGCGTCCGAGGCTGGGGTTGGAGCCGTGCTATCTCAGCGCTCGGGTACGCCACCGAAGCTTCGCCCCTGCGCTTTCTTTTCAAKGAAGCTCAGTCCGGCGGAGCGAAACTATGACGTGGGGGACCGGGAGTTGCTGTCTGTGGTTAAAGCTTTGAAGGTGTGGAGACATTGGCTTGAGGGGGCTAAACACCCTTTTCTCATCTGGACTGACCACCGTAATCTGGAGTACATCCGGRCAGCGAGGAGACTGAATCCTCGCCAGGCAAGGTGGGCCATGTTTTTCACTAGATTTCGTTTTACCATCTCTTATAGACCAGGTTCCTGTAACACTAAGGCCGACGCACTGTCCCGTCTTTATGATACCGAGGAGCGGTCCATCGATCCTACTCCCATACTCCCGGCCTCATGTCTGGTGGCACCGGTGGTATGGGAGGTGGACGCGGACATCGAGCAGGCRTCACGGTTAGAACCCACGCCACCACAGTGTCCARAGGGCCGTAAGTACGTGCCGCTTGGTGTTCGTGACAAATTGATCCGGTGGGCCCACACGCTACCCTCCTCGGGTCATCYGGGTATTGAGAGGACGGTGCGAGGTCTTAGGAGGAAGTACTGGTGGCCCACTTTAGCTAAGGACGTGAGGTTTTATGTATCCTCCTGTTCGGTGTGCGCTCAGAGTAAGGCTCCTAGACATGTGTAGTGTCAGCGTTTGTTGCTGGCATGTACTCCCTAAGTTTGCTTATCTTGCCAATGAAAAAGTAATTAAAGTAGTTTGCAATATTAGTGGGCTTTGTGATGAATGAGCCATCTGATTCAATGAATGAAGGAGCCGAGTTGGCTTTTTTYCCCAAAATGTCATTTAAGGTGCCCCAAAGCTTTTTACTGTCATTCTTTATATAATTTATCTTTGTTTCATAGTGTAGTTTCTTTTTATTTAGTCACATGATTTCTTAATTTCCAGTACATTTGCCAATCAGTTGGGCTGCCAGACTTAATTGCCATACATTTTGCCTCATCCCTCTCAACCATACAATTTTTCAATTCCTCATCAATCCAAGGGGATTAAACAGTTTTACATTAATTTTCTTAATGGTTGCGTGCTTATTAGTAACTGGAATAAGTMGTTTGATAAATGCATCAAGTRCAGCATCTAGAGGAAACCAGGCACCACTCATCACCTGGCCACCTGGCCAATATCATCCCTACGGTGAAGAATGATGGTGGCAGCATCATGCTGTGGAGATGTTTTTCAGCGGCAGGGACTGGGAGACTAGTCAGGATCAAGGGAAAGATGAACAGAGCAAAGTACAGAGAGATCCTTAATGAAAACCTGCTCCAAAGCGCTCAGGACCTCATATTGGGGCGAAGGTTCACCTTCCAACAGGACAACGACCCTAAGCACACAGCCAAGACAATGCAGGAGTGGCTTTGGGACAACTCTCTGAATGTCCTTGAGTGGCCCAGCCAGAGCCCGGACTCTAACCCGATAACTGGCATTAGCCTGGAGACCGGCCTGGAGTAGTAATTCTTAGTACCAAATCATTATAGCAAGAGGACCTTGAAGACAGGATAACATACAGTAGATAGCAAAGGAGCTGTTTACCAGAGAAGTTGGAGAGTTTGTTAGAAATAAAATGAGCTCATGATTTTTTTTAAACAAACACTTGTGAACATACAGCTCTATTTTATGTACCATAGATAGTTTATTAGTTCATTTCCCAGTGGAATTTCCATCTTATTGGAAAATGTCTGTCTGGAAGCATTTTATTTTAATGATCGCTGCACCAGCAGGTGGTGCACTGTCTCAAGATAAAAAAAKATAAAAAGWTAAAACATTTTGACAACAAGTAATTTACATAATCAAAATTGAATAGCAATATAATTTATTCTGAATCCATTATGGTTGTGTTTATCRTCTGTCGTTGATGAGCACATTCAGATTTTAACTGTTTTGACCTGGTTTATATTATTTATGGCTATACATTTATTTATGGCTATAAAGATACTTAAAATACCTAATTCATATTTTGTAAATATACTGTAGGTGGGCATTAAATGTGATATGGATTATTACATTTATTTCAGTAAATGTAACACTGTAATCTTATGTTTTGTCAATTGTATGCCCATAAGCTAATAACTGTCATGTCTGTTGTACAGTTCCCTCCGTAATTATTGAGATGGTGAAGCATTTTTTCTTCTTTTGGCTCTAAATCAAACAATGACTATGAGGTTAAGGTGCAGGCGGTCAGCTTTAATTTGAGGGTATTTTCATCCATATCGGATGAACTGTTTAGACTGTCTCTTATACACATCTAGATGTGTATAAGAGACAGGGTTTGTAGGCCTCCTTGCTCACACACGCTTTTTCAGTTCTGCCCACAAATTTTCTACAGGTACGAGGTCAGGGCTTTGTGATGGCCACTCCAATACCTTGACTTTGTTGTCCTTAAGCCATTTTGCCACAACTTTGGAAGTATGCTTGGGGTCATTGTCCATTTGGAAGACCCATTTGTGACCAAGCTTTAACTTCCTGACTGATGTCTTGAGATGTTGCTTCAATATATCCATATAATTTCCCTGCCTCATGATGCCATCTATTTTGTGAAGTGCACCAGTCCCTCTTGCAGTAAAGCACCCCCACAACATTATGCTGCCACCCCCGTGCTTCACGGTTGGCATGGTGTTCTTCGGGCTTGCAAGCCTCCCCCTTTTTCCTCCAAGCATAACGATGGTCATTATGGCCAAACAGTTCTATTTTTGTTTTATCAGACCAGAGGACATTTCTCCAAAAAGTACGATCTTTGTCCCCCTGTGCAGTTGCAAACCATAGTCTGGCTTTTTTAAWGGTGGTTTTGGAGCAGTGGCTTATTCCTTGCTGAGCAGCCTTTCAAGTTATGTCGATATAGGACTTGTTTTACTGTGGATATAGATACTTTTGTACCTGTTTCCTTCAGCATCTTCACAAGGTCCTTTGCTGCTGTTCTGTGATTGATTTGCACTTTTCCACCAAAGTACATTCATCTCCAGGAGTCAGAACGCGTCTCCTTCCTAAGCGGTATGATAGCTGTGTGATCCCATGGTGTTTATACTTGCGTACTATTGTTTGTACAGATGAACGTGGTACCTTCAGGCGTTTGGAAATTGCTCCCAAGGATGAACCAGACTTGTGGAGGTCTACAATTTTTTCCCGGAGGTCTTTGCTGATTTCTTTAGATTTTCCCATGATGTCAAGCAAAGAGGCACTGAGTTTGAAGGTACAGTGAGGGGAAAAAAGTATTTGATCCCCTGCTGATTTTGTACGTTTGCCCACTGACAAAGAAATGATCATTCTATAATTTTAATGGTAGGTTTATTTGAACAGTGAGAGACAGAATAACAACAAAAAAATCATGACCATTGCAACTCCACGAGGTGAGCTCTTGCATGGAGCCCCAGGCAGAGGGAGATTGACAGTTCTTTTGTGATTCTTCCATTTGCGAATAATCGCACCAACTGTTGTCACCTTCTCACCAAGCTGCTTGGCGATGGTCTTGTAGCCCATTCCAGCCCTGTGTAGGTCTACAATCTTGTCCCTGATATCCTTGGAGAGCTCTTTGGTCTTGGCCATGGTGGAGAGTTTAGAATCTGATTGATTGATTGCTTCTGTGGACAGGTGTCTTTTATACAGGTAACAAGCTGAGATTAGGAGCACTCCCTTTAAGAGTGTGCTCCTAAAATCAGCTCGTTACCTGTATAAAAGACACCTGGGAGACAGAAATCTTTCTGATTGAGAGGGGGTCAAATACTTATTTCCCTCATTAAWATGCAAATAAATGTATAACATTTTTGACATGCGTTTTTCTGGATTTTTTTGTTGTTATTCTGTCTCTCACTGTTCAAATAAACCTTCCATTAAAATTATAGACTGATAATTTCTTTGTCAGTGGGCAAACGTACAAAATCAGCAGGGGATCAAATACTTTTTTCCCTCACTGTATGCCTTGAAATACATCCACAGGTACACCTCCAATTGACTCAAATKATGTCAATTAGCCTATCAGAAGCTTCTAAAGCCATGACATCATTTTCTGGAATTTTCCAAGCTGTTTAAAAGCACAGTCAAATTAGTGTATGTAAACTTCTGACCCACTGGAATTGTGATACAGTGAATTATAAGTGAAATAATCTGTCTGTAAACAATTGTCGKRAAAACGACTTGTCATGCACAAAGTAGATGTCCTAAGCRACTTGCCAAAACTATAGTTTGTTAAGAAGGAATTTGTGGAGTGGTTGAAAAATGAGTTTCAATTACTCCAACCTAAGTGTATGTAAACTTCCGACAACAACTGTATGGAATCATGTAGTAACAAAAAAAGTGTTAAACAAATCAAAATATATTTTAGATTCTTCAAAGTAGTCACCTTTTGCCTTGACAGCTTTGCGCACTCTTGGCATTCTCTCAACTAGCTTCACCTGGAATGCTTTTCCAACAGTCTTGAAGGAGTTCCCACATATTCTGAGCACTAGTGGCTGCTTTTMCTTCACTCTGCGGTCCWACTCATCCTAAACCATCTCAGTTGGGTTGACGTCAGGTGATTGGGGAGGCCAGGTCATCTGATGCAGCACTCAATCACTCTCCTTGGTCAAAATGCACAGAAATACACTTTCAACATCWAATATTAGAATAGATCATAGTCTTGGTAAGATATGTCTTAGTGATAATGTCTTTCACCGTGATATTTAGTGTATGTGTATCTCAAAATTCCAGGTTGTCTTAGCAAACATCCTAATGGCAATCATCGTACAGCTGGGATCAGGCATAATAGCCGGTTACTTCTATAAGAGGTCAGCAGAAGGCAGGAAATTAATTCCTCAGACATTCCACATGCATAGCAATGGAGAGGAACAAGGAAGGAATCAGAGATACAAATGACTGCGACTGAGCAGGTATAGAGGCGGTCCCAGTGCACATTTTTATGCTATAAGATATCACTGCACGGTTCATGGAGATCTATATTTAGCCAGCCAATCTGATTAGCTGTTTGCATGTTTATGATCTTAGGTCATCAAAGTTTAGTAGTTCAGCATTTCATATACAAGGATTCAGTTGTTATCATTCAATTAGTTCAGAGAGGGATTGGCAGTGAACATCAGTTTGGAGCCAAATTAAGCAAATTGAGATGATCTATTCAACAATTATGTGAATGGATATTAAACAGCGGCCTGACTTGTGTCTTTATACCCAAGGACCAGAAGCTCAAGAGGCAGCAGGAACAAGAGGCAAGTGAGCGAAAGTTGCCTACCTCTCTCTGGTTTCTCCAACCAGGCATGTGAAATAATGGATGAGAATACGGTGGTGTCCAACAGACACCTGCTGAAGAGGAGGACAGGGTGCAGAAGRAAGGGGAGGGGGACAGGGAGGTTGGGTGTGGACCCCCTAATGGACCTGGCAGGTACCCCAGAGGTGTGAGAGGAGCAGGACAAATAGATGTCTTGTGGAATGATGCCCTTTCTCTTTCATTTTCAAATGCTGTTTTTGAACACAGCATGTAAAAACTAAAATGCCATGTGTGGAGACTCAAATAATGGGAATGGTACAGAAAAGGTCTCAGGACAGCAGTGGACTGACTACACACAATGAAGAGTTGTAGGAGCAATGGAAGATGTATCTACGCAGAGTGTAATTATGGTTCTTCAGCGGTATAGCTATTACTATATGTTGAATAAATGCTAGTAGAGGCCTACAATATTAGGTCAACTGTTACTTTTTGTGCCTGTGATTTTGACAAAACTATACTTTCTTAATCAATTAAACATCCCATCGCATTATATTTTATATAATTTTCCAGTAGCTCCGCTAATGTCTGGGCTGATATGCCAGTTGTCATGTCACACAATCAGATATTTAGAAAATTCAAATAACAGTACTACTTGAAATGAGACACAGCATTTGCACAGATTTTTTCCATAGTTTGTTTGCACTTAATGTATAATCCCCATTTGCTTAGCTATAGCCTAATGTCTGGTATATATTATATATATTTATGAGTTAGGTTGTTCCTGATGAGCACTCCTTCAGAACAGGTGTTCCAGAGATGGTTATTCAGAACACGGGATTGTACTGCCCTCTTGTGATGAGTAGGGATATGACAGAATAAGTAGGACGGGCAGCGCACGGACACGCATGCGGTAGCGGATCGGCTCGCGATAGTCTGTACATACCGCTTTGACGTAACMACGCGGAAAGGCGGGGAACCGTCGCTTCCGCGCGCGACCGACCGCATTCTCAAGTCAAGATGGACGAAAAGTTGATATTGTCCGTTTTTAATTTTCCTGAGCTGTATAATACAACTTTGCCAGATTACCGCAATGGTGAGACAAGATCCCTTGCTTGGCGGAGAATCAGCGCATTGACAGCTCTTCCAGGTAAGCTATGGTATTTCTACAAATCATCAAGTTGCGTTGATACAAATGTTTGAGCTAATMTTAGCGAGCTAGCTAGTTGTAAGCAATCTGACTTGTTTGTCGAAATGGGGCAAGTTTAGAAATTATGGCGTTTGTTGTATTTTTTTTATCACGTGAATAGCATCTGTATACGGTGAGTTTTAATAGCACCTCGCCGCAAGAACCGCGTGAAACATATTTACGTCAATGGGGAGGCAGACGAATYCGTGAGCGCAGCGCAGACTGCAGACACCGCGGCACGAGGGGAAAAAAATGTTCCGTTCCCCACCCGCGCAATGAGCCACGAGTAGCTTGGCATCACATCTTCCACGCATTAATGAAATTAACTAACAAATGCCATCAAATGGAGAGCACTGCACATTTTTTTGCCGACCAACTCAATGGTAGAGCCTCACATTTACAGTTTATAAGTAGGAACCTGATTAGGTTCCATCAATTAGGGAGTTATTTATTATACGTTGGCCGGGGTTGGACCGGTCAATGGCCGGTCACATCATCGTGCGAAAGCGGGGTCGGCTTGGTCATGTTTTCAACAGGGCAGTATATGKTACATCGTCCAGAAACATATTTTCCATAAAATGATTAACTCGTTTTCGTTACTTAGGCAGATAAAGCGTTTTTATCCAAAGCAATAACTTTTGCACGGGAAAACACAATCCTACTAATTACTCACGTCCATTTTTTTGCCGACTTTGCGGTCGGACAGAGCGAGGCACGTACCTCAAGCCCGGGAGGCAGCCCTGGCTCCCCGGTGAGATTAATCGAACCCCCTCATTGGGATGGAGAGATGTGTTCAATCACCTCTAAAATTTGAATGCTCCCATTTTTTTCTGACTCAATGGCCAAAAATACATTGTTAATCATACTAGCTACTTATAAATATTTGTTTCCTTCCATTTAGTCAAATATTCTCCATGTTTAGCTTGTTCAATATGAAATACATCAAATTAAGTCTTGAGTATGATGAATCCATATTGCATAATCGATATCATTGATTTATCCCTTTAGCTGAAGAGTGCAAAAGGAAATGGAAGAATCTAAGAGACCGATACTTCAAGGAAGTACGACAGGAGAAAAGGAGTAAGGAAGAGACAGGGGAGCGCACCACCAGTCGATGGAAATACAGACAACTTCTGAACTTTCTTCAACCATTCATTAAACCTAGAAATGGCAATGCAGACCATGACAACCAGGAGAGCCCTGATACAATCAATAAAAGCACACMGAGTGAGATCAAAACACTCAATACAGCCCTGGTAAACAACATGAAAACCCCTACAACCCAGGTTGGGACCATGTCGCAGCTAGCCTTTGTGACCCAGCTGTCCCCAGCGCAACAAGGCACYCAGATGGCCCAGCTGGCTTTCCTGGCCAAGCTACCACCAGGTGCCCAGATATCCCCAGCGCCCCAGCCATCCTCAGCTCCCCAGCTATCAACATACACAACCAGGAAGAGGCCTCAGACACGACAAGAGTCCCCTGCTTCACCATGTTCCTCAAGTACTCCTGCCAAGCTCTCCACAAAGAACAGGAGGCTGCTGGCCAAAGAGAAAGATCACAGATCAGATTCCATGATCCCTAACCGACAGTGTGACGAGGATGAGATGTTTCTTCTCAGCTTTGTTCCTGCCTTGAAGAGGCTAGCTCCACAAAAAAGATGTGAGACCAAAATTAAGATCCAACAGATAATGTATGAGGCAGAGTTTAGTGTAGCTCAGCCATTGACTGTCAAAGACCCACTGGTGACAGTGTCCAATGAACTGCTAGAGCCCGTGCCTCAAGAAGACCAAGAGTCACAAGAAGAGCCAGAGACATAACTCATTCATTTTTGTAGGGTCTACAGGGGTTGTTCTCAGTGGAAGTTATATTGTTCTTTGGACAAAGTATTTTTTGTAAAATATATTTTTCTCTCTCCTAAAACATGAAGAGCCAAGTTATTCATCATGTTTTTAGAATAATCACATTTTTGGTGGTGTCATATTGAGAGGTATACTTTTATATTTTTCAGAATAGTTGATTAACAACCAAATCAATTATTTTACTAGATTATCTTAAAACATTTGCTTTTATGAATSCAAGTTAACCAAATTGAAAATACAATGGGCTGTTATTCTGTTTCTAATGTTGAATGTTTCTTTGAATGGCATTAAGTGGTTGCAGCCTGATTAGAAAAACATTGACTACCCATATGAAGRTGTTTGTTTAAAGTTCTCAGTAGGATATGAAGCAGTCTATTACAGATGCTTATGCTATTTTAATAATACATTTATTATACATTTTTTTAGTGAGAAAGTTGAAGTAAACAAAATCAATTAGTGAGGGAGAACACTATCAAAAATAACAGCTTTTGTTACTCATGACATTCATCTTGATAGTTGTCAGGTTGAAGAAATCAATCTTTTATACCTTTTGCACATCCCCCCCAAGTTCTTTATTTTATAAGCATATGCATTAGAATTCTACATTTCCATTTGTACTAAAATAGTCTTACTAGTGGCAGATAATGACAGTATCATTGAACCAAAAATAGCTCCTTTAAATTGTAACCTAATTTTCTGAAACATGAGAAATAGTCTTAACAAAATAACTCCTATGGCAACTGAGGACATACCAGTTAATGTCATTCAATAACTAAACCCATATCAATACTGCTCTTTTGGACTATTCCCTTGCTGACACCACACAATGTACTACTTACTGTATTGTTAATATGGCTGCATACTGGTAATGGTACTCAAAAGGCAATTGTGTCAACAATTTAAAAGTCTATCGCCAATGATACATCTATTCCTGAATTGATAGATTCAGTTCAGAAACAGGACATACTGCTCCTAATCTACATCCATACAAACACAGAGGGTAKATCCGATACCTTACATTTACTGATTTGCCATTTTTTCTTTTAAAATCTGGTTCTATATTGCCAACCAAGGAAACTTAATGTCTATTAAAAAACACAACATTGATGGAAATGAAGAGGTAGGGCCATTTTAAGACTTCTGTAGGATTCATAGTACAGATGTAATCAAACAGTTTAAAAGTACAAAATCAAACAAGTATCTGGAAACAGACTATTAAGAACTGTCCAACTTGAGCCTTAGTCCTGGCCACCCAGACATTTATGCGATTAGTAGCCAAAACACAATCACCAGAGCCACAAATAGAAAGAGTTGGGACAAGAACTGTTCATCCATGTGCTGGGGGGTCCCAGGGGCAGCTGTGTGGGGTAACCAGTGGAGAATGAATCAACGCTTTTTAAGCTAGAGGGGGCCATTCACAATACATTTTTGATGAAACATTGTTACAATACACAATGCTCAACCTGCACAGCTAAAGTACCTGGGTGTGGTCTTCCATCATTGATGTTAAAAGCTGTAGAGAAAATGCCAAATGGAAAGGCACCAATGCCAAAAGACATCTGGAATCCTCCATCTCCAAAGCCGAACCTCTGAAATCCCTGTGATGGGAAGAAAGAGAACCGTACAATAACATTGCACCAACCCAGGGTTATAACATGACTATTCCATATGTACAAAAAACTTGACTTTAACAGGTGTATCGAGGGAGAGATGATGTGACGCAATCACTAGTGCTATAAGTTTCGTCCTTCTCAAGGGGTCAAATATAGYTCTTCAGGCAGTGCTTAATAGGTCCCAGTGAGACAGTTAATTCTGCTAATGAATTCAGCTATGGGCAGGTTCACTACAGCATCCCGTGTCATAGTTTCATCATGAATGGGTAGTGCAATACAGCAGCCAACATTGCAAACACAGGTGGTACACAGTAGAACCATCTGTATTGAGCTTTGCTAACATCCTTGCTAAATAATTGTGGACAGTCTGAAARGTGAGAGTAATGGCTTGGTGATAGTGGTTGTATTACACAATACTTACACGATTTTCAGGCTCTGGCCTCTGTCCTTGTGGTCGAGGAGGAGTTCGCTCCCTAACAATGAGAGACAGGTTGTTGACAACAGTAGTTTGGGATGTGGAATTCAGAGTAAATAACTGAGGATTGTATGCAAACTGAGCTCCCTGCTTTCATGTTGAGTACATCAACCCACCGTGGGTCCTGCTGGCTTGTGCTCCCCCTGCCATATAGTGGGATGACTTTGTCTCGACTGATGCCTGCCTTGCACACTGGACACACTTGTCTGTTAGGTCTGGTCTCTAACCACTGCATAAACATAGGGGGGTTAAGATTGCATGATACATTCAGAGTAGCAGTAAAACATCAGGGTCAGGTGGCAGCTGATGACAGTGGTTGTGTAAAATAAATGACGTATCAATTGACTTACCTGATGTAAACAGGGCCAACTAGATGATACAGGGAATGTAAAGGATGGGAGATAGACCAGATATTAAATTACTATATTGAATTATGTGCACAATTCTCTCCTGAGTACCAGATAAGGAAGAATGTCCCTCAATCAATCACAAATACAGAACAGTCTCAAGACAAGAGGGTGTTTACCAAAAGAGATGCCCACACAGACTGATCACCGCATCCTTGGAGGTGTCCAGGCAGATGTTGCATTCGAAGGCGCTGTCCTGATTGCCACCCTCCCCAGCAGCAGTCGAGCTGCTGGGGTTCTCAGTGGCGGTCGAGACAGCGGATGGTGGAGGGGCAGCACTAGCCATTGTTTCCACAGATCAGGAGGTARAGTGGGGTGATGTATCTAGCCGCCCCCTTGCCTGTAGATTAGTATGTGTAAATGAATCCAAACAGATGAGAATCGAGATATACCAAAGTCAAACTTGCGTTATGATTTACAATAAATGTTGCTTAACAATGCTCCAGTGGCGTTAGAAAAGTTATCACATGAACTAACGTAGCAGCTAGATCCAGTGTGGCTAATTTAGCTTGCTAACGTTAACAAGATAAACAAAACGTTTATGCTAACGTTGCACGTTAGGTAGAATAAATGTTGCTACTAGTTTAGCGAGCTACATAGCTSTCATCGGCGTAACATCAAATCACATAATTGACTACCTCCTTGCGTTTTCAAACAAATCTTCGGTGTCGTGGGTACAGATATCTAGATAGAAAGCMACCTATTCGTTCACGTTACCAAGTTAAATTCAAGTTTCAGCGGATATCATCACTATAGTTAGCGTCCAGAAGTTGTTTGGTGATTACTTGTGTATCTGCTGCTACGCCGATTGGTTACCAATGGCCGTGTTCGAGAGGCTCAAAACCGCAATGTATCATGGGTAAATTGTGACTGACTGATTTACAAATAATRTGAATTTCCTACATTGTAGTTTATTTCCCGCCTCCATTGGAATGTGGCAAAAGCGATTACATGATAGGATAACTATGATTAAAGCTGACCAATGCAGAAATCGCTCCGGCATTTCCTAGTTGCTAAAATTCGAATAGTTCGTCTAATTTCAGTTTATGTGACAAAACAAGCAAGTATAGTGTAGAGAATACTTGTACCATCTAAACCGCTGTGAATGATCTTTTCCATAATCCCAAATATTATATTTTCAGCTGTTTGAAGCTGGTGAACAAAACCGAAAGTAAAATATGCAAGAGCAAAACGTAAAAACAGGAAACACAGATCTATCGTTCAGACTTGCTTTCAATGAGARTGACAGATTTATAACTCACATTTCCATGTGAATTTTGTCAGATCCCCAAAAAGATACATAAAGCAGGTAGTTCAATGGTAAATCTCGTCCTAAACTGTGCTTTTGGCCGTTACCAAGGCGACCCAAAAGTCCCAAAGGTGGCTGTGTACGAGAGCATCAAAATGACTGCAGAGAGGCTGCCAACGGACTAATCTACAAATCACCTTGCATCATAAATAATGACTAATTATTATTGGTAGATCAGTCAGTCACATTTTACCCATGATACATTGTGGTTTTGATCCTCTCGAACAACCGAGGTATATTAAGGTATATATTACTAAGAATTTGTAAGGTTCTATTGAAATGAAACAGACAGAGCCAGTCTACAATAGTCAGCAAAGTTTATTTACGAGAGCTCTGCTGTGCATATAAAAAATGTTCCTTTATAACTATTCTCTAACCTACGCACATACATACACACTAACTTTGGATTCTCTCTTTTTCTCCTGGAGTCTCACCAAAGTTTATTACCACACAGCTGACAGTTCCAGTCCCCTCCAGATTTCCTGTATCTCTAGCTCTCCCTGTCCTATCTATCTCCCCAGAGTTATAGCCGGGTCGGTTCAAACATAGTTTAATGATTCACTTGTTTCTTTAGGCACACACATACATCCCTCTCCTCCTAGGTACATGCTACATAACCTCTTTCTATGAACTAACATTATTTATCAATATAGAAAAACAGGGTAGAATTCTTAGTTATAGTTCTACGTTAAATGTATACATCATTTAGTCATTATTCATAAAAATCATAACACTGTCCAAAATATTCACTATGCAAACAATCACAAATAAATGCTATATAGTCTCATTTTCCAATTCACAAAAGCCACATTCCTCTTCAACATTAATAATATTTCGAAAATAGACTATTACAAGGACAACATCTGTGAAGGATCTTGATAGAGACTTCTCTTACTTTATCAGTTATCAAATATTTATGTGGATTAGTCCACTCACATTGCCATTTCACATCAAGATTCCCATTGAAAAATAGCAGCAGTGGTAAACTAACTGTTAATAATTTCCAGACTAAATTGTTGGTCAATTTCTGATAAGTATTGATGCATTTCACACTATCACTGTAATTTAGTGCATGTATGAAACGCTTGATCGGTCCTTCAGTAAAATAAGGATCCATTGGATTAGCTTTCATTAAAATAATTATTCCTTACACAACATAATAAAGTTATATTTCGCTAATAATTCATTGTAATTATAAGGACTACCATTATCATTTATAAGTTGATTAAAAACCTCTACTTCATCACCATCCCTGATCCGGGAGCATCCTCATCAGTAAAAAAGCTGACTAGCATAGCCTAACATAGCCCACAAGTAAAACAAGCATTAAATATCATGAAATCACAAGTCCAATAAAAGCAAATGAAAGATACACATCTTGTGAATCCAGCCATCATTTCCGATTTTTAAAATGTTTTACAGCGAAAACACAATATGTATTCTATTAGCTAACCACAATAGCAAAAGACTCAACCGCATATTTTCACAATTTTTTTACCGCATAGTAGCTATCACAAAACCGACCAAATAGAGATATAATTAGTCACTAACCAAGAAACAACTTCATCAGATGACGTCTTATAACATGTTATACAATAAATCTATGTTTTGTTCGAAAATGTGCATATTGAGGTATAAATCATAGTTTTACATTGCAGCTACAATCACAAATAGCACCGAAGCAGCAAGAATAATTACAGAGAGCAAGTGAAATACCTAATAACTCATCATAAACATTTATGAAAAATACATGGTGTACAGCAAAGAAAGAATAACAATCTTGTGAATCCAGCCAATATTTCCAATTTTTTAAGTGTTTTACAGCGAAAACACAATATAGCATTATATTAGCTACCACAATAGCAAACACACACCGCATTCATTCACCGCAAAGGTAGCGATCGCAAAAAAACAGCAAAGATATAGAATTAATCACTAACCTTGACCAACTTCACAATGACAGTCCTATAACATCAGGTTATACAAAACACTTATGTTTTGTTCGAAAATGGCATATTTTGAGCTGCAAACCGTGGTTATACATTGTGAATATGTAGCATCGATTCACCAGAATCTCCGGAGAAATTTTGGACAGTCACCTAATCTAATCAAAGAACTCATCATAAACTTTACTAAAAAATACATGTTGGACAGCAAATTAAAGATACACTAGTTCTTAATGAATCGCCGTGTTAGATTTAAAAAAAACAAACAGCTCTACTTAAAGCGAACAGCGCCCGCAAAAAGGAAGGAAAATACGACTAAACATTTTCCACAGAAATACGAAATAACATCATAAATGGTTCTTACTTTTGCTGAGCTTCCATCAGAATCTTGTACAAGGAGTCCTTTGTCCAGAATAAATCGTTGTTTGTTTTAGAATGTCCTCTTCTCCTGTCGAATTAGCAACCTTAGCTAGCCAAGTGGCGCGAAGATGTCCATCTTCACCTAACGCAGAGAACGGAAAACTCCCGATAAACGTTGAATAATCTGATAAAACTATATTGAAAAAACATACTTTACGATGATATTATCACATGTATCAAATAAAATAAAATCCGGAGATATTAGCCGTCTATACCGAACGCTTTTCAGAAGCCAATGCTGATGTTCTTCCCGCGCCTTGGTAGACAAAGGAAATAGTGGTCACGTCATTCCAAGAGCTCTTGTTCGACCTCAGATCAAGCTAGACACCCCATTCCACCTCCCACTGCCTGTTGACATCTAGTGGAAGACGTATGAAGTGCATGTATATCCATAGATTTCAAGCAAATGAATAGGAAGGCCCTGGAACAGAGCCTCGATTTCAGATTTTTCACTTCCTGTCAGGAAGTTTGCTGCAAAATGAGTTCTGTTTTACTCACAGATATAATTCAAACGGTTTTAGAAACTTGAGAGTGTTTTCTATCCAATAGTAATAATAATATGCATATTGTACGATCTAGAATAGAGTACGAGGCAGTTTAATTTGGGCACGATTTTTTACAAAGTGAAAACAGCGCCCCCATATTGACAAKAAGTTTTAACCACGAAGATGTTATTGGCAAACCAATTATGGRAAAATATGGTTTTATTTCTATATCTAATATCACMATTTTTCCAAATAAAACATTTGTGTGGAGAGAAGTTGTGCTTGTATAACAAGGACGATATCCTACCTGATCTTGTGTGGCTTCTTTTTCCAAATGAAATTGAATAATCATTTGTGGAGAGTGGTACATGTAGACTGTGAATCTCTAAAAATGTAAAAAGATAAGATTCTCTCGAGATAAACCCTTTGCCTTTGACAGACTCTATCCTGAAGAGATAAATATCTTGCCAACCATGAATAACATTTTTTTTATATAGATTCAATTAAGGGATTTACATACATTTATTTCATTTCATTAGTATTTCGGGTCATTTTGACACCTAAGTAGGTTACAACAYCGTTGACAGAAATCTCACATATTCTAGGACTCACTTCATCTTTAAGTGCAAAAATGTACATTTTGCAATATTCAATACCAAACCTGACACTTCAGAGAAAAGCTCTACTGTTTGTAGGCCTACTTTAATTTATAAAAAACAGGGTTGTATTGTCAGCTAACTGGGAAATCTTCACCTCATTATCACACACAATAATTCCTTCAAAATGACTTTTGGTGACCATTGAACAAATMATTTGTGATTCTAATAGGAATAAAAATGGTGATGCTGGACAGCACAGACGAATCCCTTAAGGAATATCAAATCTAGGTGAGGATCCACGGGAAAGTTTAACATAACTATTACCACCATTATAAATAGTTTTAATTGTGTTGATAAAAAAAGACCACATTTTAAATAGTACAATGTATCAAAAATCAACTCATGACTAACAGTATCAAATGCTTTTTTGAAATCCCAAAATAGAATAACAGGATTGTCATCTAATACAGTGCATTCAGGAAGTGTTCAGAYYCYTYCCYTTTTCCACATTTTGTTATGTTAAAGCCTTATTCTAAAATTGATGAAATAAAACAATTTCCTCATCAATCGACACACAATACCCCATCATGACATTTTTGCAAATATATTTAAAATATAAAATATAAATACCTTATTTACATAAGTATTCAGACCCTTTGCTATGAGACTCGAAATTGAGCTCAGGTGCATCCTGTTTCCATTGATCATCCTTGAGATGTTTCTACAACTTGATTGGAGTCCACCTTTGGTAAACGCAATTGATTGGACATGATTTGGAAAGGCACACAACGGTCTATATAAGGTCCCACAGTTGACAGTGCACCTCAGAGCAAAAACCAAGCCATGAGGTCAAAGTAATTGTCCATAGAGCTCAGAGACAGGATTGTGTCGAGGCAGAGATCTGGGGAAGGGTACTGAAAAAATTCTGCACCATTTGAAGGTCCCAAAGAACACGGTGCCCTCCACTCTTAAATGGAAGAAGTTTGGAACCACCAAGACTCTTCCTAGAGCTGGGCGCCCAGTCAAACTGAGCAATCAGGGAAGAAGGGCCTTGGTCAGGGAGGTGGTCACTCTGACAAAGCTCCAGAGTTCCTCCCATCTCCTCTGTGGAGATGGGAGAACCTTCTAGAAGGACCAATCAGGCCTTTATGGTAGTGTGGCCAGACGGAAGCCACTCCTCAGTAAAAAGCACATGACAGCCCGCTTGGAGTTTGCCAAAAGGCACCTAAAGGACTCTCATACCATGAGAAATAAGATTCTCTGGTCTGATGAAACCAAGATTGAACTCTCTGGCCTGAATGCCAAGCGTCATGTCTGGAAGAAACATGGCACCATCCCTACTGTGAAGCATGGTGTTGGCAGCATCATGCTGTGKGGATGTTTTTTAGCRGCAAGGACTGGGAGACTATTCAGGATCAAGTGAAAGATGAACAGAGCAAAGTACAGAGAGATCATTGATGAAAACCTGCTCCAGAGCGCTCAGGACATCAGACTGAGGCAAAGGTTGACCTTCAAACAGAAAAATGACCCTAAGCACACAGCCAGGACAACGCAGGAGTGACTTCAGGACAAGTCTCTGAATGTCCTTGAGTGGCCCAGCCAGAGCCCGGACTTGAACTCAATCAAACATCTCTGGAGAGACCTGAAAATAGCTGTGCAGCGATGCTCCCCATCCAACCTGACAGAGTTTGAGAGGATCGGCAGAGAAGAATAGGAGAAACTCCCCAAATGGGGTATAATGTGTAGATTGATGAGAGAAAAAAAAACTATTTAATACCTTTTAGATTAAGGCTGTTACTTTACAAAATGTGGAAAAAGTCAAGGGGTCTGAATACTTTCCGAATGCACTGTACATACAAATGATCAGACAACACATTGAAAGYATAACATTACAGCTAGACCTGTGCTCAAATAGCCTCTCAATATTTGTCTTTGTCAAACGTGAGAGTTTACCTTAAGCACTTTTACATAAAAACATGAAAAGTAAAAGACTCACCTTCTGTGTTAGTGTGAAGTGACAGCATCTATAACAGCCTACTGAGAGTGTTCCCTCAGTTTACACCCTTGCCTCTTGACCAATAGCTCACTTTTCCTTTATTTATTTATTTGTCACAACTGCATCAAGGAATGGGGAAGGGGATCCTAGATGTGGGCTTCCACATCACACGCTTTGAGTGTTCAGCACCATGGAGAGCACTACTAATATTATATCGCTTTATTTTCAGACAGCTGGGGAGCTATAATTAAAACTTGACCAATATCGCTCTCCYGTGTTAACCTCAGGAAATGAAATACACCTGCAAGGTTAGTTTGTTTTGTGTGTATTTTTAGATTTGCTGATATGAAAGGTAACGGTCTCCTACCACGAACATGAACTCTCCACTGTCACATAACTCATATACTGTACACATAACACATACAACGTTTTTTGTTTTTCTACACAATATCATTCCTTATGGTTAATTAGCTACTACCCTGTGTTTGCCTTTAGGGCTCATGCCTAACCTTTAGATATATTTGCTGAATATTGCTACACTAAAAATGTGATATATTTGAATATTATATGAAAATCCATGCACTTTTCTGTCATTCAATGGAATCAGTCCAAAAGCTCCTCCTCCCACACTGTCATGCGCATGATAAGGKTATTCGCTCGCCCTCTTCCAGACTGCGTCATTTCAGACAAACAGCGAACATGGCGGGTCTAGTTGCAAAGAAGTGTATCACCCCGCTTGTTGTGATGAGAAGGATTACTTCCCCGGAATATACGGTCCAAGCCGCCTACCACAAGAAGGTAAAATAACCTGTATAGCTAGCTAMATTTGATGGCTGATAAATTAAACCATGTGTCCCTGTTTAGGTCGTAAACTCGTTAAATGTGAATTCCTTGCAAGCTTGTTTTGACAACGAACCTAGGCTAACGTTAGCTAGTTGCTATAAGTACATTTGGCATTGATTATCTAGTTATGTATTTGTTTCTCTTAGAGTATCTAGTTGAAATATATTTTAAAATAGAGGTCGAAGTAGCTAGCTTAGTTAACAACATGCGTCACATGCCTTGACTAGTTCTATAGCGTACATCTAGCTAGCTAACATGTTAGATAATGTTCTTTCTAAAAATGCTATTTTTCTGCCAATCCAAATTTAATCTCCAGCTTTGTCTCGGTTGATGCAGGTCTTAACTGATGTAGCTAGTTATACCTGAAGGTTAAGCTGTTTCTTCCTAAACTGTTTTTGTTAATTCCTTAAATTAGATGTTTGGTAACACTAACGTCAGTTACGCTACATGTGTCCGTCAAATCTCTGAAGCAGCATAGCGGTAGCACCAGTGTACTACCTGCCCTGGCAATACGCAGTTTCATTGATTYTGGATTTTTCTACAGAACGTGTGAAATAAGATCACATTTCCACAGTAACTCTCGGTTTCTGTTGAACCTGTTATATACATGTGTAAGAGAACACCATAACCTATTAATTATGCCATCTATTTGGTGGAATTGTCCATTTGGATTTAGGCTAACATTTCATCACTCATTCTGAACATGTATGAATGTCTTGTAAACCATMTTTGGCCAAAAGGAACATGAGTTTGGTAATTTAAGGCCGCTCCCACAGTTATGAGATTTAGGCTAGTCAATAAAACAACCGTTATCAGTACCAACTGGCAACTAACAAACTCACCAAATATTTAGGCTCTTCAGACACACAGCATTTTTCAATAATGCAGAGAATGACCTGCATCRTGGCGATTACGTCTGGGGGGAGGGAGGTTGCAGCAGGAAGTACTACTGTTGTGGACAGTGGAGTCCTGCCCTAATCTGTTTATTTTATTTTCCCTTACATAATGTTGAAACTACCCATTGCATAACAGGAGTGCAAGAGTCCTCCCAGCCTTGAGCCTGCTTTTTTGAGAGACAGTTGGAATTAATTTAAGGATGATATTATGTGAATGTTTGTAGCTATGCAGCAGGGAATATTACCTAGATGGGGTCATTTATAAACTTGAGTTAAGTAATAAAATGKTTTTGTCTCCTTGTTGCTATGTTTAGGTAGTGGACCACTATGAGAACCCAAGGAATGTTGGATCCCTGGACAAGACCTCCAAGAATGTGGGGACGGGCTTGGTGGGAGCCCCAGCTTGTGGAGATGTGATGAAGCTTCAGGTACGTTGGTCCCCTGTCCTCATTACTTCCTGTCTCACCATGGCAACCTCAGATGGCCTTGGATTTTGAATGAGGTCACTATGTCTTGGTTGTGTTCCAAAGAAGCAGATAACAACACAGATAGGACTTAGCAAGAAGCAGCATGCTCTATTTATTTAGTTACAAAGTGTATGTATTTAGTAATGTTACATAATTGTTTATTCAATTATGTGGACAAAAGACAGTTGCATAAAGTGACTAATCTACAGATTGAGGTGGACGATCAGGGGAAGATTGTGGATGCCAGGTTCAAGACGTTTGGCTGCGGCTCAGCCATTGCCTCCAGCTCCCTGGTAACAGAGTGGGTGAAGGGCAAATCCGTGAGTGAACATTCTGCATCCATGACACTTCCTCTGCTTCCTGTGTTACTGTTCTGTTGCCCTGTTTTCAATTTCTCAAATCAAGTCATTTCCACCACACWGTTTTTTCCTTTCATTACATATCGTGATTAGATCAAGTTTATTTCTTGGTTGGTGAAATGTTGCCCTCTTTTTGGCTTTCAGATTAACGAAGCAATGACAATAAAGAACACTGACATTGCCAAAGAGCTCAGTCTTCCACCTGTTAAACTTCACTGCTCCAGTAAGCTCTTATTTCAGTCTGATATATAATACTGTTCTGCCCTGTCTAACAAGCTGAATTTCTAAACCATACGTGCCTTTTTAATCTATTTTACAACCATGTGAAATGTTTGCCCCTTTCTCCAGTGCTGGCAGAGGATGCCATCAAAGCTGCCCTGAATGACTACCGTCTCAAACAGCAGGATGGCAAGATTGAGACTGTCAAAGCCAGCAACTAAGGGAGGACTCTCATGTAGTCCTGGACACCCTTGTCCTGCACCCTACTACCAAGGAGACACTCAAATGTAGTCCTGGCTCCCCACTCCTCCACCCTTCTATACATGGGGCATCCTAAATGAGTCCAGGTTATGTCCACCCATACAACGTACATAGACAACACAGTATACACACCAGGCCCCTGTGGCATTCTGTGGTTTCCCAGTCTTTACTCTGTAGCCTGTCACGTTAACGCACAATTTAARGGCACTGATCGGGTGATTGGTACAAAGTAAGCCTTATTTTCAGGAGTGAGAAATGCAAAGTGAGCCGAGACAAGTTTGCTTTGTCTTTATTCGCTTTATTTTGTCAGGATTTTGTCATGGTTTGGGGGTATTTTCAATTGGGAAATGATTATGGATGCTGTGGTGAAGTATTGAATAAGACTTCTAAAGGTATCCCATCAACACCCATGTAGCACACATGTTTTGAAGGCAATGAGGAAATGCAGTGCGGGAGATGTGAAATGACAGCAAACTGTTAAGGTATCTATTTGGATTCTTTTGTCACATTTCAGACTTCCTGGTTGTAATGCAAATTAATAAAGTAAGGYGTGTACGTAGTATGTTATGTCTTATTTTTTTTGTCATGCAAGGTCTCTATAATCCGCTTTGAGGTATTGTCTAGTATTTCTCAGCCGTGTGCAGACTACCAGAAATTAGAGCAATGCTTGTATTCTCCACTAGATGGCATCATTGGCATACTTTATCCTGAGCCATGTAAATACATTCTGACTTCATCCATAAATGCAGATAATGGTTMTGCTTTTATCAAATACCAAACACAACACATTTTAGAATCTCTACTGTCTCCACAATTTCTACCATATTCAACCAAAGAACACTGAAAAATAAAGAAAGCAGCACCTCTACAACCATTTTTGGTGTGTGTCTGGTCATGTTTTCAACCACACTACACATACACACGACTAACCAGCCTGCATTGTAAAGGCACAGTACGAGTAGAGTAGACTGCTATGTTTGGTGCTTTCCCAAGTTCTTTCACAGGATCTGGGTCTGCAGCAGAGCAACGGTTGTCCCTTAATGGKTCATTMCTGAGTTGCTACATCTACTTTTGRACTGTGCACWTTRCAGAAATTGCTCTGCCATTTCCTGGTTGCTGAAATTGTAATAGTTTGCCTAATTTTAGTTTGTGACAAAAGCAAGTATAGTGTAGAGAATCATTGTAACATCTAAACCGCTGTGACATACGTTTTACGTAAGCAAAAAATATTGTGTTTGAAGCTGTTGTACAAAACCRAAAGTCAAAGACTGTAAAACTAACTTAAGAACGGGAAGCATGGAACAGATCTGCCGCTTTTTAGACTTGCTTTCAATGAGAATGACAAGTAATTTCTATSTGAATTTGCTCAGGTTGCCCAAAAAGTTACAWATTAGAGCTTTAAATTAATGATGCATATATATATAGCCATTGGTTCTTGATGAATAGAACTTARAAATACTCCATGAGCTTAGTTCAACTGTTGCACCCCATCAAAACCCCAAATATACTTGTTTTACTTCCAATGTTTGTAAACATACTGTATAGCTTCAAAACATGGTTAAAACTATCAATTTGAGCTCATGGATGTTCAGTCCTTGTATCCATAGCTCTGTCTATGAATTTGAGAGTGGTTCTATTTCTCTCAGCTCTTTACCAAAACCAATGGCGGGGTGCCAGCTTTGGTATTTATTGAACTCCAGATTGGCCCATTAATGGACATTTTTCAAGAGACAGGATAAACATTAGACTAACTACACAAACACAGGTTTTATAACGTAAAAATACCTCAATGTTGGAGACATACTGTCTGAGTTCAAGTTGTGACAGATGCTGCACCATGAGGTGCKCATGGTGAACTTAACCTTTGTCTAAACATTAGACGGTTACCATGGTTACTCGGAGTCACTGTAAAAAAATACGCAATAGTCTCTACAAGCTAGAATGTTGATAAAACTTGATATTTAAACGTACTATACCGGTCCTCTGGGCTGTTGGACTTAGTGGAGATAAAACGTCCACAGGAAAGTATTAACAAGACTTTTGGGGGCGCCAGTAGGTATATGGCTCTATATGTTTGTAATTCTGGCAAGTATTTTCAATCACCTGATGCATTTCACATGATGCACAATAGCCAAATGTAACCGAAAGTTGTCAACCGAAGCAGTTTCCTTGCAATCAGCTGGAAGTGTTTGCCTTTTGGTCTGTGGTTCGGTTAAGCTCAGACATATTGTGCAAGTGTTTGTCACTTGCGATATGCGTCAGTATTGAAAATTAAACGCGGAAATACATACCCAGGGTCGTTACAATATGATATACAGACCAGCATACTGAAGTCCGGTTGATAATGCTTCTCTGTGGATATTTTGTATCAGATTATCTCTGACATAAGGACAAAATCGGTGGACAACAGGTAAAGTAAATTTAAATAAAGTGTGTTCAACATTCTGACTTGTAATGAGACTGTTCGGGAAAGCTGACCCTACATGTTAGAGAGGAGTGTGTAAGTATTTAACTCTGGGATTCTAAAATAGGCTAACTTACCCTGTACTTATCCATATTTGTTCTTCAAGAAAAAGCAACCACAAATTGCCCTGAAAATGATCTCTAACCTAGGATTAACACCTCACTAACCTACCAAAGAATGGAAGAGAGAGAAAAACAAGATGCAGCACCATTACTTTGGCCATTGTACAAATACAAATAAAAACAACACAGAAACCTCAAACAAGAGAGCATATATAGGAGTGTATGGTCAGGTCACATAGTGTTAACCCTTTAGAGAGAGATACATTGAAAGATGGCAGGTCACATAGTGTTGTACTTTTAGGAAAATTGAAAGATGGGCAGGTTACATAGTGTTAACCCTTTAGAGAGAGATACATTGAAAGATGGCAAGTCACATAGTGTTAACCCTTTAGAGAGAGATACATTGAAAAATGGCAGGTCACATAGTGTTGTACTTTTAGGGAGACATTGAAAGATGGCAGTTACATAGTGTTAACCCTTTAGAGAGAATACATTGAAAGATGGCAGGTCACATAGTGTTGTACTTTTAGGGAGACATTGAAAGATGGCAGGTCACATAGTGTTATACTTTTAGGGAGACATTGAAAGATGGCAGGTCACATAGTGTTATACTTTTAGGGAGACATTGAAAGATGGCAGGTCACAATATGTATACTTTTAGGAGACATTGAAAGATGCAGGTCACATAGTGTTATACTTTTAGGGAGACATTGAAAGATGGCAGGTCACATAGGTGTATACTTTTAGGGAGACACATTGAAAGATGGCAGGTTACTTAGTGTAACCCTTTAGAGAGAGATACATTGAAAGATGGCTCCTGGGAAACAGAAGTAAATCAACTATATGATTACATACAACTGAACAGACATAATTTGGTAAATCCAAAGAGCGGTAAACAAAGCTGACAGCTTTGCCTTAAAGATTGTCACTCATGCAAAATTGGTCAAAACCATTGAGATCAAACATAGTGTCGAGAGCATAGCTAAAATGCTGTTTTCTCTCCAGTGATCAACGGAATAGACAGTGTGACAGTGGAGTCCTCTTGCCTGTCCTCTTCCTGCTGAGCCTGTGAGTGCCCTTGGCCAGATGGAGACTCAGCTCCTGTGAATGACTCATCATCCTTTTTTAGGCCTGTCTGTTCCGGAAGGATTTCTGACTGCTCAGGGCAGCTGCTATGTTGGGCTTCATTGACTGAGAGCTGGCATTCCTCCTCCTCACTCAGCTCTGGTGGATTTGATGGCTGATTGTCTTTCTCTATTATTTCTCCCACAGCCTGAACATTCACCTCATGACTTTTCTCTGCTGCTGCAGATATCTGTGTGGGGTCTTTTCCCTCTCGCTCTCCCAGGGGAGGCTTGGAGAGAGTGCGGAGGTTCTTGGCTGCCTTCATGATGTCATGATGGAGCTTCTTGCTGGAGTCCACTGGCTCAGCCTGCTGCCGGTTGGAGGGTTTCTCTRGCACCTCGTTGAAAAGCTTGGTACCTCCGGTCTTGTCCCCCTGGTCCACGTACATCTTAGAGGGGAAGGACGAGGGGTAGTAGGCATTGATCTTTCGTTTGCGGCTCATGATGCAAGCACAGCAGAGAATGAGGAAGATAGTGATGAAGAGTGTGAAGAAAACTAGGATGAGGAACAGGTTATCCTGCAGGAAGTGAACCATCTGGCTGAGCAGGAAGTGCTCTAYGTGGGTGGAGCCAAGTGAGGTGGTTGAGGACTCCGAGGCGGGGCCACTGGTGGCAGGTGGGGAAGGGGTGTCAATGAGGCTGTCTAGCTCCTCCCCCTCTGCACTGCCCTCCAATGAAATGTTGAAAGGGAGGGGTGTGGCCAGACTGGGGCTGCTGGACCACAGCGTCACCAACAGACCAATAAGATGAAGTGCCATGAGGAACATCATCTCCTGTAGGACCTGCAGAAAACAAAACAAGAACATACAGTGTCAGTGTGGCTGTTGTCAATTTGCATTTCCACTGTTAAATTGCACAGATTTCGATCAACAGGTGTTTCGATTCATATAGCTGTTCTTGTGTCTAACATTGACAGTTAACATCTAGAGCTTTTTGTGACTGTTGCACAATACATTGTAAAGGCTTCACTSATCAACAATGAATGAAAATGCCTTCTGAGTAATTTMTATTCTTGATAGAATGTCTATAGCTGTAGATGGCATTTTAAGACCCAGATAGCAGCTGAGAGCTGATGAAAGGCAGGCAGAATTTAAGGTCTGAATTCCAATCATAGCATGTCACACACAAGCACACACACAATGCACACATGACTTGCACACACACAGACATATGCACACAAAGGCCTGAATTCAATCAGATTTGCCTTAACCCACAGTAACCACAAACTGCACAGCAGATCATTGTTTTTGTTAAGTCGATGTCGGAGGTGTAACTGCGTTGGAGCTGTSAAATCGGTGAGCAGCTCTTTTTCATGCTGGTTCCCGGAAATACATCATGACACTCTTATTCCGTGAAATTAAATTTTGCTTAAAGCAATAAACTGAACAGCCCTGCACAGTGTATGGTAGCAATAAAATAAAGGACCTCCTCTTAATTTCACAATGACAGAGAATAGCCAAACTTTAAACCAACTGAACATTGCAGATAGAAATGTCATTAATAGAGCTGTCATGAATCCTTACTCAACATGTCAGAGAGGCAGGTCTGCTCTACACAATATATTTMWATCTGAACATTCCACAGTTGTGCCCTGCTGAATGTGGCCCAGGAGTAGACTGCTGGCCTGGTCCTTGTAAATCATCCCAGCCGACCCACTCCTTCACCCCATTTTCCCACTCCATCTGTGTGCAAGCTGGGCCACATGAACCATTGTACTCTTCAGGAAAGGGGGGGTGGGAGTTCCTTTATAATGTATCTCCCATTCACTTGGTGAGTGTTGGGTCAGTAACCAAAAGGTTGCTGGATCGAATCCCCGAGCTGACAAGGTAAAAATGAGCAAGGCAGTTAACCCGTGTGGTCCCGTGTGGCTCAGTTGGTAGAGCATGGCGCTTGCAACGCCAGGGTTGTGGGTTCATTCCCCACGGGGGGACCAGGATGAATATGTATGAACTTTCCAATTTGTAAGTCGCTCTGGATAAGAGCGTCTGCTAAATGACTTAAATGTAAATGTAACCCACTGTTCCCGGGCGTGGATGTCGAATAAGGCAGCCCCCCGCACCTCTCTTGATTCAGAGGAATGCATTCAGTCGTACAACTGACTAGATATCCCCCTTTCCCTCAGTGTATACTTTCAAACTCATACACACATTCACGGATGCGCGCACACATAATGGTTACAGAGGAATTAGTCCCTATTGAAGTATTCAAGATACCATTTGATGGAGATGACCAGACATTTTTGAACAGTCATACATTTAGCACAGCCATTGTGTCGAATATCAATGACGTACAAACATTTTAAAATTATTGAATAATGCAAGACTTAGTCYGACTTCAAATTATACCTTCTTTCAAAAATAAAATCTGTTCACCACAGATGTATCTGCACAATCTCATGCAAATATGGGAAACTCATTCGGATTCAGATAACCTATTGGAGAACTCTATTGAACAATCTTGATTCCCTGCTGGCGAGCTGCTAGCCTGGAGACATAAGTCATGATGCTGTCACGGTAGCTAAACTGCACTGCAATCATGTGAGGTAATATCTGTCCACTAAAGTTAACTCATATTTGACAAGAATGTTATTTCTCTTTTGGAAATAAACCCTATGGGGTAAAATGTACAGTAAAAGAAAGAAGAATAAAATAAAGTGAATAAATAAAAGTGTCTGTACTCACCACCCACAGAAGTGGTCACACACAGAAAAGGCTCCTCTAGAACTGTGGATGCTTTAGAGTTTGAGGAAAATGGATGGGGAAATGAACTGAGAGGATGGGAATGTGCCTGACTCACCTCCTCCAACAGTAATTCTACAGTTTTAGATTTCAGACTGGAGGTTTCTCTGATCGGCACAGAAAAAATAAAATGTAAAGTTCTTTGCCATCGGGACAAATCCCTCCTTCCCCCTTTCCTCCCCTCCTCCCTCTCTGGCTGCCTTGCTTCCCAGAAAAGGACTGGGCTCCTTGGCTCCACACAGATTGTTCTTGTTAGGCAGTAGTCTAATGTGATGTGGGGGCAGGGCCTAGGGGCTCGGCTCAACTCAGCTCTACGGTCCCTGTTCTGGATGCTCAAGGCCAGAGTCAACACTGCAGCAAGCTGGCTGAGCTCAGAGTGAGGAGACAATCACCGCTCTGGGTTTTAACTGGGGAATAGACAGAGACTCGACTAACCACAGACAATGTATTGGATAAATTGTTTGTCACTTGGCTTGCCCCCTCTGTCTTCTTACATGCACTTAACCCCCTGAAACATTTTGGGCCTCCTTAACAATAACTATCAAGGCCTTTCGGAATTTATTGAATTCACTTGCACTTACTCTGTCACATACCTTACTCAGTCACATACCTTAGTCACATACCTTACTCTGTCACATACCTTACTCAATCACATACCTTACTCAGTCACATACCTTACTCAGTCACATACCTTACTCAGTCACATACCTTACTCTGTCACAAACCTTACTCAGTCACATACCTTACTCAGTCACATACCTTACTCAGTCACATACCTTACTCAGTCACATACCTTACTCAGTCACATACGGTACCTTATTCACTCTCCCATATTATACACATTCTACACACCGAAGCTATACTTTTAGGTTCTAGACAAGGGCTATCTATATCTAGAACCTAAAAGGGTTCTTCGGCTGTTCCCATAAGAGAACCCTTTGAAAAACCATTGTTGAATCCAGGTAGAACACTTTTGGTTACACTTTTCACAGAGGGTTCTACATGGAACCCAAAATGGTTCTACCTGGAACCAAAAAGGGTTCTYCTATGCTGACAGACAAAGAACACTTTTGGAACCCTTTTTTMCAAGAGTATAGTGWCGATCCCAAGTGGTTATAGTTATGGCAAAAGTTTTTTTGGACCCCACACTRTACCTCTGACACCCTGATGACTTACAGCAGACCAGCCACTTTAACAGACATGCAGCTCCACAGTGTGATTGTCTCTCACAGGAAGGGGTCAATTTTTTCTGTGTGGACATACCACCCATAACAGCCCAGTAAGAGGATAGGGGGGTTGGGGCACGTGCCAATGGCCTTGCCAAAAACAATGAGCAGGGTGTTCTATTGAGTATAGTATGATGGAATCGTTCTCAAAACAAGGGTCTGGGCGTACTGCCAAATTGTAGATATTACAGTGAGGATTTCTCCCAGGCGTTCAATCAGTCACTTGCATGAACACAGAAATTGGTAATAAGAAAAGCACAAACATGGCCTCCCGAGTGGCAGTGCAGTGTTAGCTGTGCCACTAGAGATCCTGGTTCGAGTCCAGGCTCTGTCGCAGCCTGCCGCGACCGGGAGACCCATGGGGCGGCACAYGATTGGCCCAGCGTCGTCCGGGTTAGGTGAGGGTTTGGCCGGCCGGGATGTCCTTGTCCCATCACTCTCTAGCAACTCTTGTGGTGKGCTGGGCGCATGCACGCTGACATGGTCGCCAGGTGTACGGTGTTTCCTCCGACACATTGGTGCGGCTGGCTTCCGGGTGAAGCAGCGCGGCTTGGCTGGGTCGTGTTTCGGAGGATGCACGGCTCTTGACCATCCCTCTTGTGAGTCCGTATGGGAGTTGCAGCGATGGGACAAGACTGTAACTACCAATTGGATACCATGAAATTGAGGTTGAAAAAGAGATAAAAAGAAAAAAAGAAAAGCACAAACATAAAAATGCCCATTACAATAGTTAAACATGCTCAATGTGTCAATGTGTAGCCACAATTGAGAGAGAAAGAACTAGCAAGCAAGAGTGAGAAAGTGTGTGTGTGTGTGTGTGTGTGTGTGTGTGTGTGTGTGTGTGTGTGTGTGTGTGTGTGTGTGTGTGTGTGTGTGTGTGTGTGCGTGTGCGTGTGCGTGTGCACATGCGCCCGCACAGAGAGATATTCATGTTACTAGAGTAAACACAGCTACAGCTCAGAATGTTTGAGATGATTCATCAAGACTTGCCAACCTTTATTTGGTCATAATGATAGTGAGGTGGTTACGGAGTACATACTCTAGTCTAGCCTCTGGTCTATGATTCCATTTGTCTTATAAGCTCTGTCTACATCCCTCAGAGTCAGMTTTCCCTGGCATGAAAATTTGATACCAGTTTTATAATATACACCCTGTTGATTTGTATGAAGCATGTGGACTAAGATGTAAATCTCTGCTCCTGCAAAGAATGAACTWTGATATTGATGCCAGAAAGGGGCCTTGAATSCATGTAAAAAATAAACCAGACTTTTTATTTGGTCTGCTTGCTTGTGTTATCTACYTATTATGAGTACATAGTAAAACAAAGGGAAATATTGGCGCATATTACAAACCATAGGGCATAGGTTTATAGTGACAAATCTAGAGGGTCCATGTTTGAAAAACTGAAATGCCATCGGACTTAAATCACCACAGACACAGTCATTAGCCAGCTGCCTGTTGTTTAATATCACTTTGTCATTTCTTTACAGTTTCGTTATGATCTATTCATTTGTTCCAGTCCTTTGTGATCAATTTTCAGTTAAATTGTGGAGCCTCTTCATTGTGTTTGACTGGACTCATAGATAAACAGACATGCGGTGTCTCTAGGAAACCTGCCCCTCTCTCACACGGAGGGAAGACCCCAAAAAGTCAAAAAGAAGTCAAACATCTGAGGGCTTGAAAGGTTTGAAGGGGGTCTGGGTTTAGCAATGATACTGTATCTTTGTATTATGACATATTATGGCAAGACAAGGACACAAGAAACATCTGCAGAACGTCTGGGACTTTCTACACAGACTCTCAATACAGAAGGTTACAGACTTATTTAACACCCTGTAAAGGACATTTCATCACATCTCACATTCGCTTGACCCTGACCATATTTGATATACTACATACAGTCTATGTTTTGGCTCACTGTACATCAAGGCAGATGGTTTTGTTATCAAGACCTAAGAAGACTTCCAGAAGAACAAGCTTTTTTGCAGAAAACAAATAAATGAAATTGCTCACAAGGATACATATTTTCTGAAGCATGTATAAAATAAAATAACGTGGTTTGCACAATGTTTTTTTTTTTGTGTATCATGTATTTCCACTCAGAATATTGAAGGCTATAAGATTCTKACCACATACAACTCTAAATAGCCCCATCCACCCAGTGACAAAACGAACAGTGAGTCATCATAAGCAGTCCAGGTTTTCTTATAGCTCTATAAATGTGTATGTGCKGGAACGATTCTCTTAAAAAATAACATGAACTTTACTTCCAGATCTATAAATCAATTGTAGAATCCTAAATCTCGAATAAACTGTCTGTGTAGCAAACCTTTTTTTACATCACTGTTCTCGTCCTATTAGGGGAACTTCATTATCAACAGAATCATGTCAGTGCAATGGTGCAAAAACTCAATCTCACTCAGAACTACTCAGAGGCTGCATTGGGTTGCATTATGTTTGAGGATGATTGACCACCTGACTTCTCCAAACTTTGTCACTGTTTGCTGTAAACATGTCACAATAAAGTAACGTATCATTGGTTCTCCATTTGTGGTTTCTGTCTCTTCCTCTACTGGTTGCAGTAGATGGATGTGCAGCGAGGCCCAACCAACAACTTCAAAGAGGACGCTGAAATATATTCTAAGAGCAAAAGTTTGTATATTGACAGCAGTCGACCAGTCAGAGGTGCAATTCAAAGTCTCATCAAATGAAAAAAAGTGGTCATTTAACCCAGAGTAAGTAGGAAAACTACAAAGGTTTTATACGCCCCCACAGTCTCTGTTTTTAATCGTTTCCCTTGATGAACTTTAAGGTGGCTGGGATGACCATTAACCTTCAGGCTTGGAGTTGTGTACCCTGTGTAATTGCACCATATAGCACTTCACAGAGTGTGACAGTCTGACACAGTCTGCAGATCTACACTCTAGACTCGTTGCTCATTGTCTGGGAGGAAGCTGTGAAGGGTTACATCATCTCCCCCCTCCTCGTCACTATCCAACTCTGTTCCAGGCAGCAGGGCTCCGTTGCTCTTGGGGATGTGGGGTCTCCAATGGGGACCATTGTCATCGTGGAGCAGGGCAGAGATACACACCATCTCAGTGCCCCGATTGTTTGTGCCCACTCTGTAGCGATGCTTCCTGGAGGAGTACTTGGTGCAGAGGATGATGCAGCTGACCATGAAGAAGGTGGCCACTGCAGCTAGGGAGGCAATGGCAATCAGACACTGGCTCACCAGACCATCCCGTCGGGTAGGAGAGCAGGGCAGACCCCCTCCCCCTGATGGATCTTTTTTAGAAGGTAACGTTGTCATGGTGGTCGTTGTCTTGGTGATGGGGACCTTCTCTGTTTTCATCTTGGGAATCTGGACCCCAGAAGAGGAGTTGGTAGAATTGTCAGTGGTTGAGATGGGTGGAAAAGTGGTTGAGAAAGTCTCATTGGTGGAGGATGAGAAATTGGTAGAGCTAGGCCCTTGGGTAGAGGATGAGACAATGGTAGAGCTAGGCCCTGGGATGGAGGATGAGACAATGGTAGAGCTAGGCCCTTGGGTAGAGGATGAGACAATGGTAGAGCTAGACCCTGAGGTGGAGGATAAGACAATGGTAGAGCTAGGCACTGGGATGGAGGATGAGACAATGGTAGAGCTAGGCCCTTGGGTAGAGGATGAGACAATGGTAGAGCTAGGCCCTGGGGTGGAGGATGAGACAATGGTAGANGCCCTGGGGTGGAGGATGAGACAATGGTAGAGCTAGGCCCTGGGGTGGAGGATGAGACAATGGTAGAGCTAGGCCCTGGGGTGGAGGATGAGACATTGGTAGAGCTAGGCCTTGGGGTGGAGGATGAGACATTGGTGGAGAAAGGTCCAGAGATGGAGGAGGGCCCAGTGGTGGAGGACACCTCAAATGTGGTGTTAAGCTCTGAGATGTAGGACCAGATGGTAGAGCTGGGAGTGGTGGTGGACAAGAGGTCAGATGTGCTAGATGGCCCGTGGGAAGAGGACGTCTGGCTGGTGGGTTGGTTGGTGGTGAGGGGAGATGAGGTTGTACCTGATGAGGTGATCATTGCTAAGGGAGAAAGGGTTGGACCCAAGCTGGTCATCATGGTTGCCTCTGAGGCGTTAACACTCACAGTAATGGCACCGCCTAACTCACGGGTACTGCTGTTGTACATCACCGTATGGGTTTCCACCATAGACAAACCGCTCTTTTGTGTTGYTGCTGTATTGATGCCCATATTACTGCCTCTGTCTTCTGTGAGTGTGGAGTTCTGAGATGCCTCAGAATACAACAGAAACAGGCTCCACAACAGAACAGGATACACCTTGTTATACCATGACATCATGGTGCCAACTCTGAAATGAGAAATCAGTACACACATTACTGCTTGTATGTAGTATGCTATTGGACATCAAATTATATCCGAAGATCTGTTGCGATATGGCAKGGGCGTCAAGAAGCAGACTATCAATGCTGACGTGGAATGCAACTAATGGATGTTCTAACTGGCTTAAGGAAACTGTTGTTTGTAACAAAGCGACATGCCACTGTGGGTGGTGACATCGTCAGCATGTCATGGTGAAACAGTATGTTACTCATAACTAGCACCACACCCACGTAACGGATGAAACAGGAACTCAAAGGTATCATAGGCTTTATAATGAGACTTAAAGTACGTATTATTATTTGCAAACAATTCTGGTAGCATCAATAAAACACAAATAATAATTTAAAGAATAAAACAAATCTGAGGCACCTCAAGAAAAGCTAAAATCTTCAAACTCTGGAACCAATGAAAAAGGCAGATTTTACACTCAACATCCAGTATTCAAAACCTCTCTATTGTCCCAGGCACTTACTGTCAGCAATTCTTAAGTCTTACCTCACTGATGGGGAAGTGTAGTAGAAGACGTGGAAGAATAGGACGCTCAAATTTGTGATGGTGGAGTTAAGCACATGCTGGCATGCCTTGACGAGCTGATGGTAGAGGCACAACAGAGCTCTCTACCTGATATGAAGAAACAGGAAATGCGCACTGTTCTGCAGAAGTTACATTTTTCACACTGACTCAAGTGTGAAACTGACAAGCCCAGAGATGCCTTGAGGTTTGTTACCTTTCCCTCATTTCAAATGGTTCAGGGGATAATCTGATTCAATTTGCAGTGCATTTATGGACAGTTTTTATTTTGTATTAATTCATTTTTATTTTTTTATTTTAAGGGAAAACATATTGAGACCTAGGTCTCTTTTACAAATGTGCCCTGTATATACAACGTAAATATACACATTATACCCAAACATATACAGATTAAAATACAAAAATACAGTCATGGGAAGCACAAGTAAAACATCACAAATCACCCAGAAACCCTGTTACATTCCTCCAGAAAAAAGTCCCCAATTAATACATTACATTTCCGAAATGGCACCAGAACATCAAGATGAAATGTAGTTTGTGCTCTAAGAATGTGAAACTCAGAGAACTACATTCAGCAGACATTTATCCACACAGAAGTAGATCATTAATTACATCCCAAAATCCACCCAATTCACAGTCCATATCATACTTTGGAAAATATCAAAGTTTCTAAAGGTCCTCTCTCTCATATTATAGTTGAAGTGGGTTAGAAATGGAATTATCAACAGAAGTGTCTGAGGCGCTGAGTCATATTTAAGTGGAATGGTTGTGTCTCAGATATTTCCCTCTATGGTAGACGCTAGATGTCTGGAGTCTGATAATGAAGAATGTGTGGTGCTTGGGAGAGTTACACTGTAAACTACAGACCTCCTGTAACCAGCATCGTTGCTGTACAGTGCAAACTACAGACCTCCTGTAACAAGGCTCATTGCTGCGCAGTGTAAACTACAGACCTCCTGTAACCAGCATCGTTGCTGTGCAGTGTAAACTACAGACCTCCTGTAACAAGGCTCATTGTTGTGCAGTGTAAACTACAGACCTCCTGTAACCAGGCTCATTACTATGCAGTGTAAACTACAGACCTCCTGCAACCAGGCTCATTACTGTGCAGTGCAAACTACAGACCTCCTGTAACCAGGCTCATTGCTGCGCAGTGCAAACTACAGACCTCCTGTGGAAATGTGGCAGCAAGTATTGAAACCTGTCTCCATGGAAACCACCACTTCCTGTTCTCGTCTTGTGAGTCATTTGTGAACCAGCTCCTTTGAGTGCTCGTATGTTGCTCTGGACTATCTCTAACCCCCTTCACAGAGGTAGTTGTCAGGTATAATGGATTAATCACAACCACTAGTTTAGTTGCAGGCTGAAATACTTTTCTTGGAATAGGCTTACTTCATCACACTACATCACACAATGCATGACAGGTAAAGCAAAATATTCTTGTCTGCATGGAGTTTGAGCACTATATTCACTAAATTGTCAGACTGATAATAAACATGACATTTGATCCATTAAAAACAACAAATTATATTTCCCCCACAGAACCTAAACTGTTCAAAATGTCATTTTGCAAAGACAGCATGGGAATTTGATACACCAGAATTTTAACACAACAAAGTTGAGTAGCCACACAAACACAGCTACAAAAGAGGAMATTTATCCCACAGTGACCTTCAAACTGGCCGTTTTCCCAGCAAAGGATTTTAGGAGGTGGGTGGTCAAGAGAGAGGAAATACAGGAGTGAAATGTGTGCTTGTAAGCCTTTCAGTAATCCTTATCCATTAACTCATGTAAATGCTATATCAGTAGGTAACATATCCCAAAAAAACAAGTTCCCACCAAATCCACTTAATCTTCCTTGAACTGTTATCCCTCCACTTCTAGCCTTTTATCTAACTCCATCTAATCTACAAAATCCCCATAGCCCACGTTCATCCCCTCATCCGCCCACTGGTTGCCGGTGTGTCTGGATGCCAGACACAGCCCCTCTGACCCCCCTTCCCTCCACGCTGTGTGATGAGAACAGCCCCCAACCAGAAGCACAGTAGCTGCAGCCTATCTGGACAGGAAGCCAGGAGCAGAAAATGACTTTTATGGGCCCGCCAAAGTAATGAAAACCCCTACTCCATGGTTCAAATGGTTTTTTCCCCTCTAGACTGTGCCACTGGCGCTCTGCAAATGGAACAAAGGATCTTTCATGATTGTACTTAAGAATAATTATTGGATCTTGAATTGTCCTGGTTGTCATTTATGATAATTTCAGATTATGTGGTATTATCAAAAGAAACAATGTTATACTGTATATTCACATAATGGTTTCTAAAATCCCACGTGACATCTGTCTATCAGACTGTGCATTGCTCTGCCGGTTTCAGTGTGTGAATCATTTCATTCAAGCCAGGAAGACAGAGGTGAAAAAGGTAGAAAGAGAAGTTAGCGCAAACAAAGAATAAGGGATTTATTGTGGAGAAGACATTTCCATGTGTAAAATCTTTATTGCATGCACCTTACTACATGAACTAGATGGTTGAGTGAAATAAATGCTGAGAGAGGTCCCTTTCCAATGCCACAACATGCACCGGAGAGGGTGACCTCAGATTGAGCCCTAATACCCTCCACAGCGTGACAGAGGCACCACTACATTTATGCCAGCGAGAGCTGCAGTTTACACCACTGCCTCCCGACACCCCCACAGTTAAAATCTACACCCAGAAGAGCTAACAGCATCGTCAGACTTCCTTCACATTCAGTGACCTGATGCTTAATACGAGCAGCTGGCGTGGTGGAAAAATTCTGATTTCTTTCTCTTTCTTTTGCAACAGTGTAACAGCTATAGTTGGTTCAAAGATAATCCTTCTCTTTGCCTAAATCATTATATTACCCTATAGTCTGTAACTGGAATGCAAAACAGGAGAAAAGACAAAATAAATGAAAACCCACACCCACACAAACATTTTTTTGGCAGCACAAAAATCAAGGGAATATGGCAATACTGGTGGCTACATACTATTGTTGAGAGTATTGCAGTAAGTACAAACTTCCCATCAGAATGTTCTTGACCACAATTTAAAACAATAACAAAATGGTAAGACTTTTCCATCAACCAAAAAATGGTAGTTATTTAAATGCATTTCATCCCCAGTAAAAAGGTGGACTATGAATTGCAACAGTTGTTTCTCTAAGTATTTTAGAGGAAAGTGTGAGGGGTAGACATGATCAAAAACAAAGTTCATCTTGGAATGTGTGCTTGGGATCGTCGCTGGGAAGATTCCAAGCGGAATGATGAAGCCGAATTCTCAAATTTTGGCAGTGACTGGCCCTGTTCACTTGATTATCTCCCGATAATCAGGACCATCAATGAATGGTCCTGAGCGGGGGCGGAGTCTTAGATGGCGACCTTGGACATCTGGTCCTCCAGTTTGGCAATTCGGCGGTCCTGTAGGGTGACGAGGTCCCTGAGCGACTTGACCTCTCGCAGTAGCTCCTCCAGTTTCCCTTCATTTTGCTGCAATAAAGCATAGAAAGAACAACCAGTTAAATAATGACAAGATATATTGTTTCACAAACCATTTGGTGGCTAAAATGACTTAACAGAAAATGTTCCAGTACTGTTCTGATATCAATCGTTGAGAATAAAATCTATTCACTGTGTTCCTGCAGCTGATTTTCTTAGTTTATCTTAACACATCTTATCTATTGCCTGTGTTAAAAGTACAGTTTTATTCACTATATTGTCTTAATATAGCTTGACAGTTGTTACTGAAAGTGTCCAGTCCTACTCACTATAGATGGATGTGGAGAGGCCTTGCTCTCGGCAGGCGAGGTGTTTGCTGCTTTCTTGGCTGGCTTGCCCTCCAAGACATTAGACTTCTTGACCACCTTGAGGTCGCGGTTCTTGCCGGGGACATAGCCGTTTTTCAGGGAGATCAGGATGGGCTCGCCGTTCTTCCCATCAAACCAGTCCTCCGCCTCGATGGCACAATCTGGTCCTGCTGTGTCCGGGTACAGGTCATCCTGGAACAGGTCCGACTGAATGTGTGGGACGGAGAGAGGGAAAGACATAATGGTATCAGTTAGGATTGTACTCTAGTCAGTGGTGGTAATCTATTCTTAATATTGCCCGATTTGAACAACAATTGCACTCWTTTCTACAGCATCAATGTCTTCAATGCAAAAAAAATATTCAAAGAGTAAAAGAAAGACACAAACCTTTCGGGGGACTGTCATAATGATTGGCTCACATTTTCTCTCATGTAGTTTATAAAACCTGCAAGTAAAATAGACAAAACATGATGAGGATGTACAGCCACATAATCAAAGGCATTAGGACTGTTCTCTCAAATACTGCAACATGTCCTCCCTCTAATGGAGAGAAGGTCTCAAAGCCATCACACTGAGTGCATGGTTGTTACCTGGCAATCTCGCACTTGTTGACGTCCAGTCCTCGTTTGGGCATGTAGCCCATACCTCGCTGGGGCTCCTTGCTGGAGAAGGTGTTGAGGTAGTGCACGAATGGAGCCTCGTCCGTTATCTCAAAGTACCGGATGCTACTGTCACCCTGAACATAGGAGAGGTTACTGTTAAAACCTGTGAAATCCTCCCAGAATAACCGAAGTCACACTAATCCTCTATCCAGATGGGAGACAATATTGGGTTTGGGGGATAAGACAGAGACTTAGGAAATACAATACATCTCTAACAATATATCATCCYCACCTTCCCACACAGGTACACTACGTTGGTGTCTGCATCATAGAAGGGCAGCAACACTCCATTACTGGTGTCCAGCTCGTGGACTGATATTGGCTCCTCCATGCTTTTCTGTCAACACAAAACATACCTTTCATGTGGTTACTTTAACTATACCTTCATGTACGTACTACCTCAATTGGGCCGACCAACCAGTGCTCCCGCAAATTAGCTAACTGGGCTATCTGCATTGTGCCCCACCCACCACCCGCCAACCTCTCTTTTACGCTACTGCTACTCTCTGTTCATCATATATGCATAGTCACTTTAACCATATCTACATGTACATACTACCTCAATCAGCCTGACTAACCGGTGTCTGTATGTAGCCTCGCTACTTTTATAGCTTCGCTACTGTATATAGCCTGTCTTTTTACTGTTGTTTTATTTCTTTACTTACCTAATGTTCACTGTAAGGTCTACACCTGTTGTATTCGGCGCACTTGACAAATAAACTTTGATTTGATTTAGATAAGRATTTGTGCATCTATGAGTGCATGAATGTCTGTATGTGTATAATAAATAATAATTTGGTAGGTGCTTATATTTGTCCTATTTTACACGTGTAAATTGAGAATGTGTTTTTTTGCATATCCCAACTCTCCCAGAGACACCCTCGGAGAGTGGGGTCACAGCCAGGGTCTGCCATTTTTAACGGCGACACTGGAGCAATTAGGGTWAAGTGCCTTGCTCAAGGGCACATCGACAGATTTCCATGTGTGTGTGTGTCCGTGTGGGTCTGGATGGGAGGTGACATACGGGGTTCCAGAGGGCTAGCTGCCGCTCGCTCATGCGGCTGAAGCCGGTGGTGAAGATGTTTCCGTCAGCCAGGAAGATGGCTCTCATGGGCCGTGCTCCATCGTGGGCCTTGTCCTTCTCCTGAAACACAACACGTCTATCAGAGGGGATCGCATGTTTCAGCACCAATGACATGTGTGTGTGTTGGTAGGAGGGTGTGTGTGTGTGTTTATGTGAGAGACAGTGCTACAGTAAGAGTGATTATCAAGCCAACATACAGTGGCTTGCGAAAGTATTCACCCCCTTAGCATTTTTCCTATTTTGTTGCCTTACAACCTGGAATTAAAATAGATTTTTTGGGGGGGGTTGTATCATTTGATTGACACAACATGCCTTCCATTTTGAAGAGGCAAACWATTTTTTWTTGTGAAACAGACAAGAAATGAGAAAAAAAAGAAAACGGTCAATACTTTGTAAAACCACCCTTTGCAGCAATTAAAGCTGCAAGTCTCTAGGGGTATGTCTCTATAAGCTTGGCACATCTAGCCACTGTGATTTTTGCCCATTCGTCAAGGCAAAACTACTCCAGCTCCTTCAAGTTGGATGGGTTCCGCTGGTGTACAGCAATCTTTAAGTCATACCACAGATTCTCAATTGGATTGAGGCCTGGGCTTTGACTAGGCCATTCCAAGACATTTAAATGTTTCCCCTTAAACCACTCGAGTGTTGCTTTAGCAGTATGCTTAGGGTCATTGTCCTGCATTTAGCGCTACCCATCATTCCTTCAAATTCTGACCAGTTTCATTTACATTTACGTCATTTAGCAGACGCTCTTATCCAGAGCGACTTACAAGTTTCCCAGTCCCTGCTGATGAAAAACATCCCCACAGCATGATGCTGCCACCACGCTTCACTGTGGGGATGGTGTTCTCGGGGTGATGAGAGGTGTTGGGTTGGCACCAGACAAAGCGTTTTCCTTGATGGCCAAAAAGCTCAATTTTAGTCTCATCTGACCAGAGTACCTTCTTCCATATGTTTGGGGAGTCTCCCACATGCCTTTTGGCGAACACCAAACGTGTTTGCTTATTTTTTTCTTTAAGCAATGGCTTTTTTTGGCCACTCTTCCGTAAAGCCCAGCTCTGTGGAGTATATGGCTTAAAAAGTGGTCCTATGGACAGATACTGCAATCTCCGCTGCGGAGCGTTGCAGCTCCTTCAGGGTTATCTTTGGTCTCTTTGTTGCCTCKCTGATCAATGCCCTCCTTGCCTGGTCCATGAGTTTTGGTGGGCAGCCCTCTCTTGGATGGTTTGTTGTGGTGCCATATTCTTTAAAACATTTTATAATGGATTTAAATGGGGCTCCGTGGGATGTTCAAAGTTTCTGATATTTTTTTATAACCCAGCCCTGATCTGTAGTTCTCCACAACCTTGTCCCTGACCTGTTTGGAGAGCTCCTTGGTCTTCATAGTGCCGCTTGCTTGGTGGTGCCCCTTGCTTAGTGTTGTTGCAGACTCTGGGGCCTTTCAGAACAGGTGTATATATACTGAGAYCATGTGACAGATCCTGTGACACTTAGATTGCACACAGGTGAACTTTATTTAAATAATTATGTGACTTCTGAAGGTAATTGGTTGTACCAGATCTTATTTAGAGTCTTCATAGCAAAGGGGGTGAATACTTATGCACGTACCACTTTCAGTTTTTTTTCATCATCTCACTTCACCAATTTGGACTATTTTGTGTATGTCCATTGCATGAAATCCAAATAAAAATCAATTTAAATTACAGGTGGTAATACAACGAAATAGGAAAAACGCCAAGGGGGGTGAATACTTTCGCAAGGCAAAGTATCTCCCCCAGAGTSCCCAGCCCACTCACAGCCACAATCTTCTCCTTGCGGGGGTCAATGACACGGATATTCTTGTCCTTGCAGGCGGTGCAGATGAGGGCTCCRTTGCGGCTCCAGCAGGCGCTGAAGATGACGTCAGGGTGCATGTCCTCCAGCTGGATCATGGCCTCACCMGTCCCCACGTTCCAGATGATAATCAGGTTGTCACAGCCTGGTGGGACAGACACAAATAAACTACAGTCAAAATCCACATGCCACTGCCTCGTAGCAGAGTACAGTCCCACAGTAGAGTGGAAAATATATAAAATGCCTTGTATTCTGAGAGCTGTTGTGACAAATTAACTCCCCGCTGAAAGTGCCATACTCCTGCAGACACTATACTCAGTGTGAGAGCAGAGTATTAAACCTGTATCTACCTGCACTCATGAGGACGTTCCGGGCCGTGGGGTGCCAAGTGACGATGCCCACCCTCTTCGAGTGTCCCTCCAACACCACCACAGGCTCAGCCAGCGGGGTGACCAGCCCATTCTCTGGGATCTGCCACACCTGGAGACAGCGAAAGATGAAGTTAGGCAATGGCATCATGACTATACTTATTTATAGCCATTTTCTCATTTATAACTACGGACATGAACAAACAAGAGGTCAATTCTCCTCAACCCCTTGAGACAATCAGCCTTAGCTAGATGTCAGTATACTATGGATGTGCTTGTCTAATGTTAGCAGGATGTACTAACAGTGTTTAGTCTAAGGGTGGCAGCAGAGAGCTGATGGGGGCAGAAACAAGGATGGGAAAGGAATAAGGTCTGCATAACATTTCATGTTTCACCTGCATAACATATATTTCAGAGAGCAGACCTTTCTAAAATGTTTTAGTATTCCATCTTTAAGGTATATCATATAAAATACATTTAGATAAAATATTGTATGGACCCTTCTGTGGACTTGTCCGTCTCTTGCTACAGACATTATTTATTTGTCTAAGACCAAATAAGGACACAAGACATTCTGATAGGATGACCTCACTGCCCCACCATCCACTTATGGCTGTGGATCCGATAACGCTATGACACATGCTTTGTGTATAGAGTACACCAGGGAGGCTAAGGTTGCAGCACTAGCATTTGCAGCACTAGCATTTGCAGCACACTGACAGACCCAGACATGGCTACTGATCATAGTCTTCTTAAGAGATGTCACAGAGTTCACTGCAAAAAATCTATAGGGGTAAAGAGCTTTCCTTTATTATGTAAGGTGCACCCACAGAGTTCAAACATGTGTAGTAGGTAGGTATTCATACCTGGGCCAAGACAGCATCTTGAACATAGTGTCACCATTTTAAAGATGTAAGCAGTGAAAACTGGCTGTACGTACCATGACTGTGCAGTCCTCTGAGCCGCTGGCGATGACATGGTCATTGTGAGGGCACCAGTCGATGTCCAGGACAGGACCCGTATGACCACATACTGTTGGGTAGGCCTTGTCTATCCGACCCATCTGGAGAGAGAAAGAGGAGGTTCAGTATGACTGTTGGAGATCAGTAACAAAGACGGGAGAAACGGTGAACTGTGAGCCCCCTAGTCCTACTGGCAAAGACCAAGGGTTGGCTTGTGAAGGAATCAAAATACAACATYAGGTTAAAAGTCATCTATTTGGCCTCCCGGGTGGCGCAGTGGTCTAGGGCACTGCATCGCAGCGCTAGCTGCGCCACCAGAGTCTCTGGGTTCGCGCCCAGGCTCTGTCGCAGCCGGCCGCGACCGGGAGGTCCGTGGGGCGACGCACAATTGGCCTAGCGTCGTCCGGGTTAG
>NC_036860.1:55264873-55359836 GCF_002910315.2 Salvelinus sp. IW2-2015
GGAGGCCATGGTCAATTCTGTGTTCTTATGCTAAAACATTATGACAAAAATCAATGGGGACCCCTGGGCATGTACCCTGAGTGACCGGCCGGTAATGCAGCCATGCCAAAAGTATACCTAAATTCATTGTTTGCTTTCATTGGTTTCATCATTTTAACTTATCATTTGGTGATTTCTTGTTTTCAAAGTTGACAAAAACAATATATAGGTAAATTATATTTTCTACAAACTTTGTCTGGTTTTAGTCATTAAAGTTTACACTGAAAGTGTTTTTCCATCCCAAAAAACGCATTTAAAAAAAGTTGGGTGTGGCGGCAACTATTTAGCAGCAGCCGCTGCTAAATGAATACTGGGGAAACACAGTTCTGAGACAATATACAGTGCCTTCGGAAAGTATTCAGACCCCTTAACCTTTTACACATTTTGTTAGGTTACAACCTCAATCTAATTTAAAAAAAATAGTTTCCCCCCTCATCAATCTACACACAATACCCTATAATGACAAAGCAAAAACAGGTATTTAGAAATGGTTGCTAATTTAATAAAAAATATATTGAAATATCACATTTACATAAGTATTTCAGACCCTTTAAATCAGTACTTTGTTGAAGCACCTTTGGCAGCAATTAAAGCCTGGAGTCATCTTGGGTATGACGCTACAAGCTTGGCACAGCTGTATTTGGGGAGTATCTCCCATTCTTCTCTGCAGATCCTCTCAAGCTCTGTTAGGTTGAATGGGGAGCGTTGCTGCACAGCTATTTTCAGGTCTCTCCAGAGATGTTCGATCAGGTTCAAGTCCGGGGTCTGGTTGGGCCACTCAAGGACATTGAGACTTGTCCCAAAGCCACTCCTGCTTTGTTTTTTTTTATTTCACCTTTATTTAACCAGGTAGGCTAGTTGAGAACAGGTTCTCATTTACAACTGCGACCTGGCCAAGCTAAAGCAAAGCAGTGCGACAAAAACAACAACACAGAGTTACACATGGGATAGACAAACGTACTGTCAATAACACAATAGAAAAAAAGAAGATAATCTATGTACAGTGTGTGCAAATGTAGAAGAGTAGGGAAGTAGGCAAATAGGCCATAGAGGCGAAATAATTAAAATTTTGCATTAATACTGGAGTGATAGATGTGCAGATGATGATGTGCAAGTAGAGATACTGGGGTGCAAAAGAGCAAGAGTGTAAGTAATAATATGGGGATGAGGTAGTTGGGTGTGCTATTTACAGATTGGCTGTAAATAGGTACAGGTACAGTGATTGGTAAACAGGTACAGTGATTGGTAAGCTGCTCTGACAGCTGATGCTTAAAGTTAGAGCGGGAGATAGAAGACTCCAGCTTCAGAGATTTTTGCAATTCATTCCAGTCACTGGCAGCAGAGAACTGGAAGGAAAGGAGGACCAAAGGAAGTGTTGGCTTTGGGGATGACCAGTGAAATATACCTGCTGGAAAGGCGCGTGTAACGGGTGGGTGTTGCTAATGGTGACCAGTGAGCTGAGATAGGCGGAGCTTAACCTAGCAAGACTTATAGATGAACCTGGAGCCAGTGGTGTTGGGGGTATTTGTGAATGAACATCGGCAACGTCAAGGGATGGTAGATAGTCAGTTTTTCCAAGGCGTATCGTTTGACAGCATGAGTGAAAGGCGGTTTGTTGTGAAATAGGAACAGATTCTAGATTTTAATTTTTGGATTGGAGATGCAATGTGAGTCTGGAAGGAGACTTAAACAGTCTAACCAGGCGACCTAGGTATTTTGTAGTTGTCCCACATATTTAGGTTCAAACCGAACAGATAGTGATGCTAGTCGGTGGGAGGTCGGCGCACAATCGGTTGAATGACCTGCATCACTTAGTTTTACTAGTATTTAAAAGCAGTCTGAAGTCCACGGAAAGAGTGTTGTGATGGCGTTGAAGGCTCGTTTGGAGTTTTGTTAGCAACAGTGTCCAAAGAAGGCCCGATGTAACAGAATGGTGTCGTCTGCGTAGAGGTGGATCAGAGATTCACGAGCAGCAAGAGCGCATCATTTGATTAGTACAGAGAAAAAAGAGTACGGCTCGAGCATGAAACCCCTGTTGCACCCCATAGAGCCTGAGGTCCGGACAACAGGCCCTCCATTTGACACACTGAACTCTATCTGAGAAGTAGTTGGTGAACCAGGCGATGCAGTCAATTTGAGAAGCCAAGGCTATTGAGGCTGCTGCCGATAGAATGCGGTGATGACAGAGTCGATAGCCTTGCCAGGTCGATGAAGACGGCATGGGATGGATATATGAGGTGATTAGATCTTGACTATCTTCAAAGCACTTCATGATACAGAAGTGAGTGCTACGGGCGATAGTCGTTTAGCTCAGTTACCTTTAACTTTTTGGAACAGGGAAACATCTTCTGAAGCGCATGTGGAAAGCAGACTGGGATACGGATTGATGAAATGTCCCGTAAACACACCAGCCGCTGGTCTGTGCGCAGTGCTCGAGGCTAGGATCGCTAGGGATGCCTTGGCGGGCAGCCTGCGAGGGTTAACACGTTTAAATTTTTACTCACGCTTGGCGCGTGTAAGGAGAGCCCGCAGGTTGCGGGCTAGTGTCGGTGGCACTGTATTGTCCTCAAAGCGAGCAAAGAAGTTGTTTTGTTTGTCTGGGAGCAAACGTCTGGTGTCTGCGACGGAGGCTGTTTTCTTTTTGTAGTCGTGATTGACTGTTTACCTGCCACATACGTCTCTGTCTGAGCCGTGGAATTGGCGACTCCACTTTGTCTCTATACTACGTTTACTTGTTGATTGCCTTGCAGATGGGAATAGCTACACTGTTGTATTCGTCATGTTTCCGAGTCGCCTTGGCCTGATTAAAGAGCAGTGGGTCGCCCGCTTGTCACGTTTGCCGTGAATGCTGCATCAACACGCACAGTTTGTTGGGGAAGGTTTAATTAGTCGCCGTGAAGGGACACATACAGATTGCCTTGCTAATAAACTCGCTCACCGAATCAGCATATACATCAATGTGTTGTTCGACACTATCCCAGTCCAAGTGATTGAAAGCAATCTTGAAGCGGTGAGAGATCAGTTGGTCAGACCAGTGTGAACAGACTGACACAGGCGTTCCTGTTTTAGTTTCTGTCTATAGGCTGGGAGCAACAAAATGGAGTCGTGGTCAGATTTGCCGAAAGGAGGGCGAGGGAGGGCTTTGTATGCGTCGCGGAAGTAGAGTAACAATGATCCAGATTTGCCAGCCAGGGTCTCGCATTCGATATGCTAGTAAAAATTTAGGGAGCCTGGTTTTCAGATTAGCCTTGTTAAATCCCAGCTAATAAATGCAGCTCAGGATATATGGTTTCCAGTTTACATAGAGTCAATGAATTCTTTCAGGGCGTCGAGGTGTCTGCTTTGGGGGGGATATACACGACTGTGATTAATCGAAGAGAATTCTTGGTAGATAATGCAGTCGGCATTTGATTGTAAGGATTCTAGGTCAGATGAACAAAGGATTTGAGTTCCTGTATGTTGTTATGATCACACCACGACTCGTTAAATCATAAGGCATACCCCCGCCCTCTTCTTACCAGAGAGATATTTGTTTCTGTCGGCGGATGCATGAAGAACCAAGGTGGCTGTACCGATTCTGATAACGTATCCCGAGTCAGCCATGTTTCCGTGAAATAGAGATGTTACAATTTATGATGTCTCTCTGGAAGGCACCTTGCTCGGATTTCGTCTACCTTGTTGTCAAGAGACTGGACATTGGCGAGTAGTATACTCGGGAGTGGTGGGCGATGTGCCCGTCTACGGAGCCTGACCAAAGACCCTCCGTCTGCCTGCCGTTGTTTGGGTGTCTGCTGGGATCCGATCCATTGCATCTGGCTTAGATTGTAGGACGGCCGGGGTGTTAAGCATGTCCCAAGTTTAGGTCACCTAACAGTACGAACTCTGAAGCTAGATGGGGGGCGATCAATTCACATATGGTGTCCAGGGCACAGGTGGGGGCTGAARGGGGTCTATAACAAGCAGCAATGGTGAGAGACTTATTTTTGGAAAGGTGGATTTTTAAAAGTAGAAACTCAAATTGTTTGGGCACAGACCTGGATAGCATGAAAGAGCTCTGCAGGCTCTCTCTGCAGTAGATTGCAACTCCACCCCCTTTGGTAGTTCTATCTTGTCGGAAAATGTTATAGTTAGGGATGGAAATTTCAGGATTTTTGGTGGCCTTCCTAAGCCAGGATTCAGACATGGCTAGGACATCCGGGTTGGTGGAGTGTGCTAAAGCAGTGAATAAAACAAACTTCTTCTAAAACAAACGGCTTCTAATGTTAACATGCATGAAACAAAAAAACAGAGAGGTTTTGTCTCTAGAGGCACCATTTAAGCCAGGTGCAGTCACCGCATGTGTGGGGGGGTGGAACAAAAGGGCTAGCTAAGGCATATTGAGCAGRGCTGGAGGCTCTACAGTGAAATAAGACAAAAATCMCTAACCAAAACAGCAATAGACAAGGCATATTTACATTAGGGCGAGGCATGTGTAGCAGATACATACCATATTGGGTGAGGCGGGGTGCAGGAGTGTTATGATTTACATTTACATTTATTTAAGTCATTTAGCAGACGCTCTTATCCAGAGCGACTTACAAATTGGAAAGTTCATACATATTCATCCTGGTCCCCCCGTGGGGAATGAACCCACAACCCTGGCGTTGCAAGCGCCATGCTCTACCAACTGAGCCACACGGGACCATAGATGGAAATTGAGATAAAAAATATTAAAACATATTCTAAATATATACGAAGAAAAACGATATATACACGGATGGGACAGACAATCAAAACAGACATCCCACTGCTACGCCATCTTGGAAAACATGTCTTTGCTGTGTGCTTAGGGTTGTAACCTTCGCCCCAGTGTGATGTCCTGAGCACTCTTGAGCAGGTTTTCATCAAGGATCTCTTGGTACTTTGCTCAGTTCATCTCTCCCTCGATCCTGACTAGTCTCACAGTCCCTGCCGCTGAAAAACACCCCCACAGCATGATGCTGCCACCACCATCCTTCACCGTAGAGATGGTGCCAGGATTCCTCTAGACCTGACRCTTGGCATTCATGCCAAAGAGTTCAATCTTGGTTTCATCAGACCAGAGAATCTTTTTTTCATGGTCTGAGCAGGCCATGGTTTGTAGGTGCCTTTTGGCAAACTCCAAGCGGGCTGTCATATGCCTTTTACTGAGGAGTGGCTTCCGTCTGGCCACTYTACCATAAAGGCCTGATTGGTGGAGTGCTGCAGAGGTTGTTGTCCTTCTGGAAGTTTCTCCCATCTCCACAGAGGAATTCTAGAGCTCTGTCAGAGTGACCATCAGGTTCTTGGTCACCTCCCTGACCAAGGTGCTTCTCCCTGATTGCTCAGTTTGGCCGGGCGGCCTGCTCTAGGAAGAGTCTTGGTGGTTCCAAACTTCTTCCATTTAAGAATGATGGAGATCACTGTGTTCTTGGGGACCTTCAATGCCGCARACATTTTTTGGTACCCTTACCCAGATCTGTGCCTCGACACAATCCTGTCTCAGAGCTCTACGGACAATTTCTTCGACCTCATGTCCAATCAATTGAATTTACCACAGGTGGACTTCAATCAAGTTGTAGAAACATCAATGATGATCAATGGAAACAGGATGCACCTGAGCTCAATTTCGAGTCTCATCGCAAAAGGTCTGAATACTTATGTAAATAAGGCATTWTTATTTTTTTAGCAAAAAAACAAACMGTTTTTGCTTTGTCAATTTGGGGTATTGTGCAGATCGCTGAGGATTTTTTTATTTCTTTAATCCATTTTAWAATAAGGCTGTAACGTAACAAAAATGTGGGAAAAGTCAAGGGGTCTGAATATTTTCCAAGGCACTGTAGATAATTTGTTGTTGTTCATGTACATGCCTGGCATTTCTTAACTATTACTTTCTKCCAGCACCATTCATTCATATTCTTTACGATCATCAAAACCCCAAGGCAGGATTATACATTAAGTGTACAAAACATTAGGAACACCTTTCTAATATTGAGTACAGAACAGCCTCAATTCGTCAKGGCATGGACTCTGACGAATACAAGGTATCGAACGCGTTCCACAGGGATGCTGGCCCACGTTGACTCCAATGCTTCCCACAGTTGTGTCAAGTTGACTGGATGTCCTTTGGGTGGTGGACCATTGATACAAAAAGCAAACTGTTTAGCGTGAAAAATCCAGCAGCGTTGCAGTTCTTGACACAAACCGGTGCMCCTGCCTGGCACTTACTACCATAACCCGTTCAAAAAGGTACTTAAATCTTTTGTCTTGCCCATTCACACTCTGAATGGCACACATACACGATCCATGTCTCAATTGTCTGAAGGCTTAGAGATCCTTCTTTAACTTGTCTCCTCCCCTTCATCTACACTGATTGAAGTAGATTTAACAAGTSACATCAATAAGGGTTCATAGCTGTTACCTGGATTCACCTAGTCGGACTATGTCATGGAAAGAGCAAGAGTTCCTAATGTTTTGTACACTCAGTGTACATGGTTATTTACAAACTCTGCAGGCTAACATTCCTAAAAAAGACCATTCATTTTTAAATGAATATGAATTCGGAGGGCTAAATTGATTAAATATTAAAGCATTGAACCTCTCATTAAAGGCTTCAGTCATACAAAAGTTATACTTAAATCAGAACTGGTTCTCCAGCAGATTAGTAAAAATGGCTCACCCTATGATCAAAAAGGGCATTTTCCCATTTATTCAGATTACAACCTCTTACTTCTTTCAAAATGAAATAATCTCCAAAATAGGACTACTTTTAATACAAGCTGGCTGCAGTTTAATCCACCAGAAAAGACAAAACAAATACACTAATTGATCCCCCMAAAAAWWTTMTTTGGAAAAATATATMATCTTTGTAAATTATATCATAATTAGGACTGGGGGAGTTGTCACACATGCAGCTAACAAAATACACTGCTCAAAAAAATAAAGGGAACACTTAAACAACACAATGTAACTCCAAGTCAATCACACTTCTGTGAAATCAAACTGTCCACTTAGGAGCAACACTGTTGACAATAAATTTCACATGCTGTTGTGCAAATGGATAGACAACAGGTGGAAATTATAGGCAATTAGCAAGACACCCCAATAAAGGAGTGGTTCTGCAGGTGGTGACCACAGACCACTTCTCAGTTCCTATGCTTCCTGGCTGATGTTTTGGTCACTTTTGAATGCTGGCGGTGCTTTCACTCTAGTGGTAGCATGAGACGGAGTCACAACAACACAAGTGGCTCAGGTAGTGCAGCTCATCCAGGATGGCACATCATAGCGAGCTGTGGCAAGAAGGTTTGCTGTGTCTGTCAGGTAGTGTCCAGAGCATGGAGGCGCTACCAGGAGACAGGCCAGTACATCAGGAGACGTGGAGGAGGCCGTAGGAGGGCAACAACCCAGCAGCAGGACCGCTACCTCCGCTTGTGCAAGGAGAGCAGGGGAGCACTGCCAGAGCCCTGCAAAATGACCTCCAGCAGGCCACAAATGTGCATGTGTCTGCTCAAACGGTCAGAAACAGAACTCCATGAGGGTGGTATGAGGGCCCGACGTCCACAGGTGGGGTTGTGCTTACAGCCAACACCGTGCAGGACGTTTGCATTTGCCAGAGAACACCAAGATTGGCAAATTCGCCACTGGCGCCATGTGCTCTTCACAGATGAAAGCAGGTTCACACTGAGCACATGACCACATGTGACAGACGTGACAGAGTCTGGAGACGCCGTGGAGAACGTTCTGCTGCCTGCAACATCCTCCAGCATGACCGGTTTGGCGGTGGGTAGTCATGGTGTGGGGTGGCATTTCTTTGGGGGGCCGCACAGCCCTCCATTGCTTGCCAGAGGTAGCCTGACTGCCATTAGGTACCGAGATGAGATCCTCAGACCCCTTGTGAGACCATATGCTGGTGCGGTTGGCCTGGGTTCCTCCTAATGCAAGACAATGCTAGACTCATGTGGCTGGAGTGTGTCAGCAGTTCCTGCAAGAGGAAGGCATTGATGCTATGGACTGGCCGCCCGTTCCCAGACTGAATCCAATTGAGCACATCTGGGACATCATGTCTCGCTCCATCCACCAACGCCACGTTGTACCACAGACTGTCCAGGAGTTGGCGGATGCTTTAGTCCAGGTCTGGGAGGAGATCCCTCAGAGACCATCCGCCACCTCATCAGGAGCATGCCCAGGCGTTGTAGGGAGGTCATACAGGCACGTGGAGGCCACACACACTACTAGCCTCATTTTGACTTGTTTTAAGGACATTACATCAAAGTTGGATCAGCCGTAGTGTGGTTTTCCACTTTAATTTTGAGTGTGACTCCAAATCCAGACCTCCATGTGTTGATAAATTTGATATCCATTGATAATTTGTGTGATTTTGTTATCAGCACATTCAACTATGTAAAGAAAAAAGTATTTAATAAGAATATTTCATTCATTCAGATCTAGGATGTGTTATTTTAGTGTTCCCTTTATTTTTTTGAGCAGTGTATATATGGAAATGTCTGCTCTRTCCAAAATTACAACTAACTGATTACTGTAAAAATGGAGGCAAGAGGGAGGGGGAGAAGGTAAAAAATGTGTTTGTCGGCCCTGCACTAAAGACCAAAATATACTGAACTAAAACACAATACGCAACAATTTTAAACATTTTACTGAGTTACAGTTCATATACAGGAAAATCTGTCAATTAATTTATTTCAATCAGGCCCTAATCTATGCATTTCACATGACTGTGAATACAGACACGCATCGGTTGGTTACAGATTTATTTMTTTTTTAAGTAGGGGCGTGGATCAGAAAACCAGTCAGTATCTGATGTGAGCACCATTTGCCTCATGCAGCGCGACACATCTCCTTCGCATATAGAGTTGATCAGGCTGTTGATTAAAGCCCGTAGAATGTTGTCCCACTCCTCTTCAACGGCTGTGTGAAGTTGCTGGATATTGCCGGGAACTGGAACACGCTGTCGTACRCGTCAATCCAGATCATCCCAAACGTGCTTAGTGGGTGATATGTCTGGCGAGTATGCAAGCCATGGAAGAACTGACATTTTCAGCTTCCAGGAATTGTGTACAGATCCTTGCAACATGGGGTGATGGCGGCGGATGAATGGCACGACCATGACACTCAGGATCYCGTCGCGGTATCTCTGTGCATTCAAATTGCCATCGATAAAATGCAATTGATAAACCGCTCTCCCACACAACGCCATACAAGTGGTCTGCGGTTGTGAGGCCGGTTGGACATACTACCAAATTCTCAAAAACGACATTGGAGGCGGCTTATTGTAGAGAAATTAAAATTCAATTATCTGGCAACAGCTCTGGTGGACATTAATGCAGTCAGCACGCCAATTGCACGATCCCTCAAAATTTGATACATCTGTGGCATTGTGTGGCAAAACTGCACATTTTAGAGTGGCCTTTTATTTCCCCCAGCACAAGGTGCACCTGTGTAACGATCATGCTGTTTAATCAGCTTCTTGATATGCCACACCTGTCAGGTATATGGATTATCCTGGCAAAGGAGAAATGCTCACTAACAGGGATGTAAACAAATTTGTGCACATAATTTGAGATAAAATAAGCTTTTTGTGCATTTGGAACATTTCTGGKATATTTTATTTCAGCTCATGAACACTTTACATATTGTGTTTATATTTTAGGAGCACGAGCGCGCCTAGAAAAAGTAAGGATTCTAGCTTTAATCTCTCAAATATTTTTCATTGTGCTCCTAAATTTATTTGCGTGCGCCTATATTTTTCAAAATAGGCACACAAAGGTCAGTGTAGAGCCCTGGGCAGCCTGAAATGCTGGACAACCATATATGGTCAAACCTGCTGACAGCAGCTGCAAGCTCTTGGGTACTGAATAGAGGAGAGAGAGGCTGTTCACACATCTCCCTTATACACCCCAACAACACCCGCTCTCTAGTCAGCCTGATCAATCCGCGGCATATTCACTTTTCTGTCACTAAAATTAAACCACTTAGAAATGTTATCTAAAACCCATTCAGTTACAGCACTATAGTCCTGAAATTGTTGGTCTTTCAAAAGGTGGCCAAGTCCATTTGCACTGATACTAAAGTGCACCCTCACATTCTGCTAAACAGATAATGAATTGATTGGCACATATACATATCCAGCATAGTAAAATAGCATAGTATTTAATTTTGTTGTCTCATTTCCATGATTGCATATAGGCTCTGTCAGTAACCAAAAACATAGGAAATAACAAATAATCAAATCACACTGAAACAGAATAGAGCGATTGAATGTAACTAATACTGAGATCTAGGCCAACAGTGAGAAGAAGTGTTCCAAGCCTGATGGAAGCCTGATGAGAGAAGAAGCCATGACGCTGCSTAGTTGGCTGGCTGATAGTGACACACTCACCTTTAGCAGAGGGAGGACAAGGAAGGCTCCGCCCCCACTGGCCTCGATGATGATGGCGACGAATTTTGGGTTGACGGCACAGAAGGAGCTGTCCCATGTGACCCGGGAGACGCGGATGTCATCATAGCACTGGTCGTTCTTCAGTGCCTGGCCAAAGACATGACGGAACTTACTCGCTCGTACCACTCGCCTGAACATATCTGCCATCAGAAGGAGAGACAGACAGGGAGAGATGTCAGACAGATGCGAGAACAGGCTTACTAAGGGCATAAAGTTAACAGTGTACTAAAGGCGACAGATAGTGACACAGTTTATGACAGACCTCTCAGTAGCTACTTTAAACACTTCAGCAGCACTAGTTCACATGTATTTGTTCATTACAAATTTCAAATGTATCTTTAGACCCCCTCTTATGAGTGTACATTATACTAAAAACAAAATGGTGTGGTCATTGTGTAACAGTATAGCTTCCGTCCCTCTCCTCGCCCCTACCTGGGCTTKAACTAGGGACCCTCTGCACACATCAACTGCCTCCCACGAAGCATCGTTACCCATCGCTCCACAAAAGCTGCGSCCCTTGCAGAGCAAGGGGAACAACTACTTCAAGGTCTCAGAGCGAGTGACGTCACCGATTGAAACGCTATTAGCGCGCACCACCGCTATCTAGCTAGCCATTTCACATTGGTTACACTTGCTCAAACTGATGCTCAGTTGATGTGAAGCCACTCCAGACAGAACATATTAAAAGCTTAATGGGACATTGCCATTGACTCATTAATGTCTCATAACGTACCCATTTCTGCCTCAAAATGGTAGAGCAGGGCTAAGCTAAACTGTCCCAAGCTCAATGGCAGAGCTGTCTCCCAGTCAGAAGAGGCAGACTTTGTAGATGTCTACTTTTCTGTGCATCTGATCAAAAAAAGGTGCTGGCTGAGTTTGTGTGTATGAACTATGAACCTAGGAAAATGTTTGTTTTTTTAACCATTATTTAACTAGGCAAGTCAGTTTAATGGGACATTGCCATTGACTCATTAATGTCTCATAACGTACCCATAACGTACCCAAAGATACAAATTCTTATTTTCAATGACAGCCTAGGAACAGTGGGTTAACTTCCCTGTTCAGGGACAGAACAGGTTTTTACCTTGTCAGCTCGGGATTTGATCTTGCAACCGTTCAGTTACTAGTCCAACGCTCTAACCACTAGGCTACCTGCCGCATTAGCCTAATAGTTATTTTGACAAACTTTCTTAATTAGCCTACTTAGCCAGSCTTTATTCACATTTCCCAAATGTTCACTTTGGCAGGCTAAATGTTGGTGTAAGCTGGCCAAAAGGTTCAACAAGAGAGCTCAATTTAGCTAGCGTATTGCTTGGTTTCCAAACAAAACAGATGATAGATTCCCATCACTCCTCACAGGGAGCAGGCTCCAATCAGAAGAGCTGACCCTACTGCAGGAAGAGCTTAATCAATTACAGTTTAGCATCAAAGGCTTCTTTGTGTCGGTCTCCCATAGCCCCTAACAGAAAGCAGTGCATAGCCACAATACAGCACCGTAAAATCAAAAACCTTGACCTGGTGGATCCTCTTGAGGAGTGTGCAGTAGACATTTTGCCAGTGTGCCACCCATGTAAAACATGAATTATTGTTAGCATTTGGATTGAATAATTGTTGATCCTYCCACCATCCTTCATATGGAATGTTGTCTTTTGATGAGTGATGGTTTCCTGCAGACATAGCTTTGTTTCCTTAACAGGAAGTGGATGCAGAAGTTCTATCCTTCCTTTAGCCCATGCGCATGGCAGACTGTGATAATAGACGAGACTATAAGGAAAAGGACAGCACAAATGTCCGCCATCAGAGTCATTCTACTAGTATTATTAACTAGTGATTGGGGGGGCAACATGTTTTCAGCACTTTTATTTCAATTACATATCAAAACTCTTTCTCATGCTCTCTCTAGTCTCTCTGCAGCAGAAATATAGTGAGCAATATGTTTCGAACATCACATTGCAATACATATATAATTGTGAGAATCATAATACATATCGTATCAGCACATCATAGCGTGAGATCCCTGGCAATTCCCAGCACTAGTATTACCCCACATGCTGCTACCTTCAACATCTATTCAGAATGTTCACTGATGGCCTCGCAATCTTGTAAGGATAACCAGAATGTAGTGAATAGCCCAYCAATTGACCCGATGTAAGCACTGGGTAGAATCTGATAGTTTGTTGTTGGGGTCTCCGAGCTCCCATTTTGAATGGTAGTACAGACAGAAAAAACTGGTCTGAATAACACAGAAGCTGACCCTGTGGTGAAGAGATAAATCAGAGTATACTACATACTGAGGGAAGAGATGGTCTTTAGTCATAAAAAGGTGTTTAATCAAAGTCGTTTTTATTATACAAGGAGCTGGTATATGTATCAATGGGCTGTCCTCGCTCTAGAGCTACGGTGTTACATTCTTCTGACTAAGCTCAACCAAGCCCATCTCCCAACTCATAAAGTATACTCAGGTCATGGGTTTACATCCTTCTGAAGAAATGGGGCCAGTGACTGAAACATCTGCCTAGCAAATAATACACTATTTATTTATATTTCATATAAATCATATTAGCCTAAACATAGGCTAGCATCCATTTTTCCTGAAGACCCTTCTGGTCACACATCGATCCCTCTCGGAGCAGRAACCGCCATTAGCACAGCAAGACCCATCTCTCCTGGATCAAATATCCTCCTGGGTCAAAGCCTTGGGTACAGGACATAAGCTATTCTATGATACTGTGGCTATTTGACCACAGCCTGCATCACTACAACTGCATCATGCAGCCAGAGAAGGACATGCAGGGTTTGACAAACAGAACACAATGGTCCATTATTAGTTTCAGGCCTGATTATTCATTTTGGAGAGGTTCTCCTCTCACATACATGAACCGTCCAACAAGATGTGCTCCACGCGTCATATGTCTACTTTCCAGAGAGCAGGATTGCACATAAAGGACTAACTCTGGGGTAGCACCACTCCAACATGCATATCAGCACCCATATGACCCTTTGGTCTTCTTCATCCTTTTAATGACTGAATAGTGTATATCACAGTACTTCAATCCGAGACCGGGAATCACCAATCCATTTATCTTATCAAGTTACAGTTGAAGCTGTAATCTATCGTTCTGCCCCTGAACAATGCAGTTAACCCGCTGTCATTGTAAATAATAATTTGTTCTTAACTGACTTGCCTAGTTAAATAATAAATAAAAATGGAAGGGTAATACATATGTTTTACTATATGTCACAGTTAATCTGTCAGCCAGTTCTAGTGTCAAATATATTCTGCTTCTAAACAAGAGGTGGATCATGTATTTTCTCATCCCTGATAGACATTTATCTATCAACATCCTAAGTGCAATTAAACCCATAGAAACAGATCATGATCAATTTATACGAGCAATGCAAAACATTTGCTATATTAAGCCCTAGGTATTGTGAGGTAGACTATATGACAATATTATGTAATAAAATGTATGCATTTGTGTTCAAAATGATGACAATTGTGGTCAGTCAATGGTAGGCCATATGCTTACTCTTTCCTGGCAAGAAAAGAGGTGCAGTAGACAGACTGATAACTCTAGTCTCAGATTGAACTGCGACAACACCACAGTGGCATCTATTATCAGAGTATGACCTACTAGACTGGATATCATTGGACACACAATTGACTGCCACAGACTACTGTATTTACATGCACTATTTTTGTGCAGCGCTAGTGTGCAGGAAGCCAGAAGTTAAATAAAATTCAATTTCAACTTACTGTACCGGTGGGCAGGAAGGTTGGTCATTATGATGGGGGAATTTGAGACAAAATATCTAAAGGATCCTATTATTAAATAGACTTTCCAAACGTGGGTATTTTCTAGACCCACTTCCTATCTGCTTACCTCATGTCAAAACAAGTTATTCCTTTTTTGTCCACATATTAAGGCGCATGTGCAGGACTTTTATTTTGACATGAGGTAATCAGGAGAAGAGGTGGGTCTACAACAGACCAGCTTTGGAAAGTCTGTTTAATAATATGATCCTTTAAATATTTTGTATCAAATTCCCCCATCATAATGACCAACCCTCCTGCCCACTGGCACAGTAAGTTGAAATTGAATTGTATTTAACTTCTGGCTTCACGCGGACTGTTTTTGTGCAACCCAATACAAWTGAAATCAACGCTAGTGTATTTAAATACACCCGCGTTGTTAACAGCAGCTACCAGAGCATGTAGCTAGCTATTATTGAATTAACTAGATGAATGGGTCCTGGTAGGTTACTGTAATCTGTATGCTTCTGATTAATACAGGTGATTGGTCAAAGCAGAAATTGAAGTACAGTGTAATAATAAACCAACAAATTTGACCATAGAGCATAACTAGGCAAGCTACTCTTGATTCCATACGCTAAAGGTGGACAATAGCCATGCATTGTGTGGCTAGCAAAAATGCTAGCTACTTCCCTATGTGCCAATCATTAGTAATAATTTTCAAAGGCAGATCATCACCCAGGAGGATAAATTATAGTCTAACAAGACTTGCTAAASCGATGTCTAATAAATGTATCGATAAAGACGCTCGTGAATTGACTATTTACTACTATGGGCTATAATTTGGAGTATGATAGACACCGCCAGCGAGCTATTATAACAAAAGTGCATATTTTATCCATGGCTCTGGCTGTTACCATTCATTAACGGTGCACAGCCGGGTAGGTTAGCTAGCAGCAAGATGTTTACTGCAAATACAGACCGTTCTATTTTCCTTACCTCCTAAATCTATGCGAAATTTTCCGTGAACGCGAGGTAATCAATATGAACACATGAATATGGTAGTTTAGCCCTCGTCCGTTAGGATTTTCCCTTGTTACACTCGTTTAGCCGTTCGAGTATTCTTCTTTCCCTCCAGACTGCAATTCTATGAACCGGAAGCAACGCCCTGTTCCATCCCCGCCTCTTACATACRAGGAATTTTAGGATAACAATTGTCTTATTTATATGATAAAGATACCCTTTTATAAAAAAAAAAAATTATCCAGTGAAAATTATTAAGTGAGTCTATTAAAGCATCACCAACACTGTCATAAGTAGCTTTATAATAATAATGTTTAGTGCGCCTGTAAGTGGTGATTCTAAGAATGGCAGCTCCACATCATTTTTTTTTCTCCCAGTTTACCACATTTCTCAGATGTTTGCGCCTGGTCAATGTAAATTTGTTCAATAGAATCCCACAGTGGAGGTGTCATAATACCAATAGGGGATTTTAGAAACACTTCAAATAAGGCCTGTGTTTCATGTAGGCTTACCCTGGCGTGATTTTTTGCTAACCATGTAAATCTYTCTGACAGTGACTTTTATCAATATATTCGTCTCTATTTACTCTAAGATTCGAAAATGCTAATTAGCATCAAAGTAGACATCATGCAAAACTTTAAATCCCTGCAAGCTCCTGCACGTCACCTCTAGCTGATATCTTTGCCAGCAGGTAATGTGTCAATTTAAAACKTGCACAAGACAGTTCACAGAATTGTAGCRTTTCATTTTTGGGGGGTAAATACAGGCGAATATATTGATAAAAGTAATCTTGTCCTAGAGAAAAGAGTGCAATAATGTGCCATTATTTTGAAGGAAAACAATACTCAGTTATCAGATGTCACACCAAGGTAAGCCTATACAAAACACAGACCTATTTTAAGTGTTTCTAAAATCCCCTATGGGAAAAATGAATGGTGGAAAAACAATTGGAACCATTTCCCTGTTTGACCTCTAGGTTTTATGGGTTTTATGACTCATACTGTGGTACTCTATTACATTTACATTTTAGTCATTTAGCAGACGCTCTTATACGGAGTGACTTACAGTAGTGAGTATATACATTCTGTGTACTTTTTTTCATTCTGGTCCCAAATGGGAATCGAACCCACAACCCTAGTGTTGCAAGCGTCATGCTCTACAAACTGATCCACACGGGACACAGGACTGTTCTATATACAGTACGACTGAACCCAAAGGCCCGACTAACACATTCTCATGCGTACAGTACGCTCAAAACCAGACTGCAATCTGAGAGCAATAGCTTTTTACAACTCAAGTTCCTCACATGGCTGTGTGTGTGCGTTTGTGTGTGTGAGAGAGAAAGAGACACACACACAGATGGAGGGAGGGAGGGAGGGAGGAAGGAAGGAAGGAAGGAAGGAAGGAAGGAAGGAAGGAAGGAAAGAAAGAAAGAAAGAAAGAAAGAAAGAAGGAAAGAAAGAAGGAAAGAAATAAAGAAAGAAAGAAAGGAGGGTGACATAGATAAAGAGACAGCCAGAGAGAGTATTTGATCCAAAGCACTTTATTACCTTTTTTGGGTTCAGGTTTTGTCTCTGGTGGTTTTTCAGCAGGCTTCTTAGTGAAATCGAAGGCCTTCTTCATCTGTGATACTTTCAGGCTCTGGCCCAGGTCCACAGCCCCGTCAATGGACTTGGCCATGAGGGGTTCTGTCCGCTCTGCGTGCCTGATCATGGACTTGGCCGTGAGGCGTTCTGTCTGGTCTGCATGCCTGATCATGGACTTGGCCGTGAGGCGTTCTGTCTGGTCTGCATGCCTGATCATGGACTTGGCCGTGAGGCGTTCTGTCTGGTCTGCATGCCTGATCATGGACTTGGCCGTGAGGCGATCTGTCTGGTCTGCATGCCTGATTCTCTGGTGCATCTGGTTGGTCTCCTTTATGAGCTCAGCCACAGGCCTGTATGTCTTAGTTTCAAGCTCAGCCACAGACTCACGATCAGTAGGCTCACCAAGACCACTATGGTTTATGTGGTCACCAAGGTTCTTCCAACGGACATCTGTGCTGACCGTGTCAGGTTGGGGTTCAGGGTCATCATCTTCCATTCTCTCACACAAGGCCAGTTCTAGTTCTCGTATCTCCTCGTCATCTGAAGGCCAAGCTATGTYCTCTGAGATTGGAACTGTTTCTAATGGAACAAATGGCTTTTGTGGCTTTTTGGGTACAGGAGGTGGTGGGCCTTTGAGTTTAGCCTGCTTTTCCAAAAAAGGTTGTCCGTCCAACATGTCAAGTTGTTTTGGTTTCTCCTCTTCCRCAGCAAGTTTCACCATTCTTGCCCAAGCATCAAAATCTATGATATTTTTATACTTTTCCTCTCTAGTTGGTGCCCTTTGTTGTTGTGAAAAATCATCCATTGAATCAAAATGATCTGGCGTGTACATGTTGTATGGTACAGTGTAAGAAGAACCTGTGTCATCCCATAGCACACACATATCCCGAGAAGCTGTGTCGCAAGCATTTCCTTTGCTGACTTGATGTGATTGTCTCCTCTTCTTCTTTTCCTCTTTGTGATGATAATCATCACCTCTTTTCTGTTCATCCATAGAGCGTGATTTTGTAGCTGGAATCTTAAAGGGATTTTGGGGCTTTTTTGGGACAGGTGGAGGAGGCCCCTTCGGTTTAGGCCTCTCTACTGGAACAGAAGGATCTATAGAGGCACCTGTTGTTCTGTCCTCTTGCTGGGTGAAATCCATACTGTTGTTATGTTGTGTTGGCACTGCGCTCGCCGTCTCCCTCTCAGGCAGAAGGTGAGTGATGGGTGGTGGGGTGGTGTCATGAGTGTAACAGACAGGCTCTCTCTCCCTCTGCATGGGAACAACCTGTCTCTGCCCATCACTATCCTCTAGCTTTGGCACAGAGAGAGGAGGGGAGGGAATCACATTGAATTGTTCTAATGAGTCATCAGCTAAATGTTGATGGTTGGTGATGGAGGTGCATGTGTCAGGGGAAGAGGATACTGGTTTTGCTTTTCCAGTATAAGTTGTAGTTTGCTGTTGTAAGGAGACACTTCCATCATTGCTCTCTACATTATCAAACTTTTTTACACCTATTTGTGAATTAATAGATTTCCCTCTTTTGTCTGTACCTTTGGCGTTTGGCCTTGGTGGAGGCTGAGGAGGATGTGGTGGTTTTAGATTTCCTGGGACACCTGTTGAAGATGACATGTGTAATTCAGGTTCACACTGGTTTGACTCACATGGCCCAATCCTGTAGTCTGTGACGCAGTCTCTTTTTACTTCCCTTCTCTGTGTGTCTTTCACCTGTGGATGCTCATTTGGGGCTGTGGCCTTCTGCTCTTTCTCAGTTTGTGAACCACTCTTAACTGGATCTGTCTTTTCCCAGCGTTTGTCCGGTTTCATTTTTGTGTTGAGCGCAATTAATGCTTCTGTTTTCTCATCAAGTTCTTTCTCTATATTCAATAGGACCAAATCCTCATGAGGGCAGTCTTTATCATCATAGAATGTATTATTTATATCAGTTGACTTGGAATTGGCATGAGTTGATTCAATACTCAAGAGGTCTGGTTCTTTGCCTTGATTGCCTGTTTTGAGATCACAAACTGCAGTAATTCCAGACTCATTCTCCGAAATAGCTTTGACAGCTTCAGTTCGTTCAGCCTTCTTTGGGGGACACCCGATGCCTGCCGGTTCAGCCAAATGTGGATCTGCTCTTTCCGAACAGTCTGTTTGTGAACGTGAGGTTTGTGCCTCGCAACCACTGCTGCCTTTACCGGAAAGAACACAACGAGTGTTTACAGTGCTGCTTGTATCCTCATCCCATGTTACTTGTGTTTTGCTTGTTTCGGTGCCCAAAGATGAGGCTGTCTGTGATTCCTGCTGTTTCTTTCCGCTATGAAGTCTGTCCTCACTGAGCCTCAGATCATCCACAGCAGAATAAACGTTCCTCTGTGGGTCAGTAGGCAACATTGGAAGGTCTTGAGGTTTATCCACACCAGCGGCAGAAGTCGTATCCTCCTCCACTATTATTTTGACAGAAGGCTGTTTCTTTTCCTTCTCTTTGTCCCTGCTATCAGCAATCGCGCTGCTCACATCACACGATAAATCCTTCTCCAGAAGTACGAAGTCCTCCTTGGTAGGTTCTGAGATCAAGTCCTCTGTGTTAGGCCTATCTGTCATATCCTCTGTATCTGAGTCTCTGTGCCCACCACCAGCAGGGCATTTACTCATCACTTGTCCTTCCATTGTAGCTCCTGTCCCAGTATTCAGCCTTTCCTTACTATCCGCAGCTTTCTTCTGTGTTTTGGGCTCTGAACACTGTGTGCTCCTCTCAGAGCTCAGGATACATTCTGGCATATCTGTATGATGTGTGACAGCCCTGTCTTCTCTGTCCCCTCCCTCGTTCCCTCCCCCCACGGTCAAAGGGCTCTGTTCTTCGCCTAGAGCGGGGCTCATTGGCTCCTTAATGAGGGTGTTTGTCAGGGCAGGGGTCGCAGTGAGCTCATCGTCCCCCTGCTCAGTGGCCAGGCTGCTGCTGACAATCAGTTGCTCTGCTATCCCATAGCTCCCAGTCCCAGCGCTACGACAACCGCTGCCCTGTTCACTGGGCTCCAACTGTGCCTCAAGGCCCTCTTCTCCCCCCTGCTTCGACTGCTCTCCTCCATTGTAGGCATTTGTTGAGACTCCTTCCTTTTCCAGCCCTTTGTTCAGTTTCTGACCCATTCGTTGTTCTTCTTTTTTTTCTCTATAGGAGGAGAGAGATACACGTCAAGACACAGCAGTGGTCAAGGAACGACTCAGAGTGAACAGTAGCATGCTGCTTGCGTATCTCTTAATTTGACAWAAGGCCTTGTGCCAAGCCTCTCCCTGTCTGACTCACTCACCCCGTACCTCTCTCTCACTTTCCATATTTCTGTATATAAATAGAAGATAGGATAGGAATAAAATAAATGACCCCCCCTTTCTCCAGTGAACTATTTCTATCCCTCCTCATTCTGTCCTGCTGGAATGTTGTGGCGCTATAATTAAAGTGGCTCTCACTGCCGCCGGTGAGTCACAGGCCAGGGCCAAAAAGGAAACAGGACAACTGGGATAATAGATCAGTCACCAGCCTGATGCCAAGGTCACACACTGAGTGCTGTTTGGAACATGAACAGAACAAAACTGATGTCCATTTCCCAATGAAAATGAATCAGTAAGGGATACTGAGATATCATATCTTCAGTAAGAGCATGGTCTAAGCACACTCTTACAATATTACAGTAAGGCATTAGACAGAATTAAACCAATCAATTGTTTATGATTGTTATGACAATGAGGACTAGGGAAAGGTCAGCTGGAAAACAGATCAGAGTCAAAAGGGTTTTGACTTTGGAACAGGATTGTCAGTCTGGGAACTAATCAGGACAGAGTTTTACGACTGACGTGATGGATGGCCGAGGGGAGATTATTTGAGAGGAACAAAGCTCAACAGGCATTAAAATGGCATGCTGTTTCTTAGTAGTTCTAGGTTACAAACAAAAATACAAATTATGTCCTCAACTGACCATCACACTAAGGTCGGTTTATTGTCTGAAGTAAACACTTGTCATTTATACCATGGCAAAACCTGAAATGTGCATAGGCCTATTAAATGTGAATGCCCACTGTGTGTCTTCACAGTAACTGGCAGCCTGGTGCTATGACACAGAAATGTGACACCCTGCCCTTAACAGCATATGTAGCAATACATGTTTTATGTTCATAGGGTGTTGATTTAGTAGACTACAACATGGRCAGTGACTAAACATAAACTCAGGAAAAAAAAGAAACGTYCTCTCACTGTCAACTGCGTTTATTTTCAGCAAACATAAMATGTGTAAATATTTGTATGAACATAAGATCCAACAACTGAGACATAAACTGAACAAGTTCCAYAGACATGTGACTAACAGAAATGGAATAATGTGTCCCTGATCAAAGGGGGGGTCAAAATCAAAAGTAACAGTCAGTATCTGGTGTGGACACCAGCTGCATTAAGTACTGCAGTGCATCTCCTCCTCATGGACTGCACCAGATTTGCCAGTTCTTTTTTAAATTGTTTTTATCTTTATTTAACTAGGCAAGTCAGTTAAGAACAAATTCTTATTTTCAATCTCGGCCTAGGAACAGTGGGTTTAACTGCCTTGTTCAGGGGCAGAACGACAGATTTTTACCTCGTCAGCTCGGGGATTCGGTCTTGCAACCTTTCGGTTTACTAGTCCAACACTCTAACCACTAGGCTACCTGCCGCCCCTATGAGATGTTACCCCACTCTTCCACCAAGGCACCTGCAAGTTCCTGGAAATTTCTGGGGGGAATGGCCCTAGCCCTCACCATCCGATCCAACAGGTCCCAGACGTGCTCAATGGGATTGAGATCCGGGCTCTTCGCTGGCCATGGCAGAACATTGACATTCCTGTCTTGCAGGAAATCACGCACAGAACGAGTAGTATGGCTGGTGGCATTGTCATGCTGGAGGGTCATGTCAGGATGAGCTGCAAGAAGTGTACCACATGAGGGAGGAGGATGTCTTCCCTGTAACGCACAGCGTTGAGATTGCCTGCAATGACAACAAGCTCAGTCCGATAATGCTGTGACACACAGCCCCAGACATGACAGACCCTCCACCTCCAAATCGATCCCGCTCCAGAGTACAGGCCTCAGTGTAACGCTCATTCCTTTGACGATAAACACGAATCCGACCATCACCCCATGTGAGACAAAACCGCACTCGTCAGTGAAGAGCACTTTTTGCCAGTCCTGTCTGGTCCAGCGACGGGGGGTTGTGCCCATAGCGACGTTGTTCGCGTGATGTTTGGTGAGGACCTGCCTTACAACAGGCCTACAAGCCTCAGTCCAGCCTCTTCTCAGCCTATTGCGGACAGTCTGAGCACTGATGGAGAGATTGTGCGTTCCTGGTGTAACTCGGGCAGTTGTTGTTGCCATCCTGTACCTGTTTCCGCAGGTGTGATGTTCGGATGTACCAATCCTGTGCAGGTGATGTTACACGTGGTCTGCCACGTTGTCCAGCTGTTCGTCCTGTCTCCCTGTAGCGCTGTCTTAGGCATCTCACAGTATGGACATTGCAATTTATTGCCCTGGCCACATCTGCAGTCCTCATGACTCTTGCAGCATGCCTAAGGCACATTCACGCAGATGAGCAGGGACCCTGGGCATCTTTCTTTTGGTGTTTTTCAGAGTCAGTAGAAAGGCCTCTTTAGTGTCATAAGTTTTCAGAACTGTGACCTTAATTTCCTACCGTCTGTAAGCTGTTAGTGTCTTAACGGCCGTTCCACAAGTGGATGTTCATTATTTATGGTTCATTGAACAAACATGGGAAACAGTGTTTAACCCTTTACAATGAAGATCTGTGAAGTTATTTGGATTTTTACAAATTATCTTTGAAAGACAGGGTCCTGAAAAAGGGACGTTTCTAATGGTTTATAATGGAAGGAAACCAAAAACGAAGACACCCTGTAGCCTTTAATTCCATGTCTATGTTCCAGGCTTTGTTTGATTCCGCAGGGTGAAGTGATTGAGGACAGACAGGTGACTGAACCTCTTAACCATGCATCACTAATCCTTCAGGTATCTTCAGGTATTTCAGGCTTAAGTGGTGCTGAGAGCCACCTATATATTAAACACTATTCCAGTAAGCCCCACAGACAATATCAGGTATACTGTATTAAACCGAGGCCTGCAGTGATCAATGTTAAAATAATGGTAGAATTTGCTATGAAATCAGTTTTTGATTTAGGCTCAGTTAAGTGAAGTAAGTGATCTAAACAGGTCTGACAACTTTTAACCTTCACCTATGTAAGTAACTGCCCAGTGTTTCAAGATTTCTATGAAATAAGAACTTATAATTACTTACGAGTGAAATAGTTTTTCTTAAAAAAAAATTGTAATTAAGAATGTTAAAGCTGCAATATTTAACKTTTTGGGCGACCCAACCAAATTCACATATGATCTGTCATTCTCATTTAAAACAAGTCTAAGAAGTGGTAGATCTGTTCTATGTGCGCAATTTCTATGCTTCTCGTTCTTAAGTTTAGTTTTTGCGTCTTTTGCTTTTGTACACCAGCTTCAAACAGCTGAAAATATATTTTTGATGATGGAAAATATATTTTACAGCAGTTTAGATGGTACAATGATTCTCTACACTTTACTTGCTTGTTTTGTCACAAACTGAAATTAGGAAAACTATTAAAATCTTTGCAACCAGGAAATGGCGGAGTGATTCCTGCCTAGTGCACCTTTAAAAAGCAGCTTCTCTGTGTTGTGGAATGGTGTGGGAGTATACTGGTCATTAAAAATGTTCATACAAGTAGTCCACTGATTGGCCAGCTCATCCTCCTCTAGACCCCTGAATGGCCAGCTCATCCGCCTCAGAGAGATTATATATTTTATGAGGAAATAGCTTTTTTTTTTTTAGACAGCCTGTTTGAGACACAGGTTTGAGGTTGGGTTTTTAAAGTGTTTTTTCTTGTCCTAAACCAAATTATGCTTTGGTATAGTACACATCAACAACATTATTTGGATATGAGTTAACAGAATGAGAACTTTTTAAAGTTAAATTAACTGCCCAGTGAAAATATAAGTAATCATGACCACCCACTGTGTATAACATACTGTATCACTTCACAAAGGGAATGAGTGGTTCAATTCATTTATTCTATTCTCACAATGTTGGTATGATGTTATTGCAACTAGGTAACATTAGAGTTCCTTCCGGCTTGTATCTAACGGGTTATTGAGATGGATGTGTGCAGGGGTCTTCTCATGGCAGCAGCTGGCAACTGTGGGAGGCATCTGTGACAACAGCCTCACCCAAATATCCCCCTCTTTGTTTCTCTATCATGCGAGGACACCGAGCATTTATGAGAGACGTGTGACTGCGAGAGAACAAACTATTAGCAACTCCTGAAAGTCCCAACATAAGCTGTTCTGAAAAAAAAAAAGTCCCAGGCCCTTATGGAAATAAGTGCCTAGTATGAAGCACCATTCAAAATAGCAAATAAGAGAACACATACCTTTGTGGCCAACTTCAGAACAGCCCATCGAGGTGCAAACATGGAGTTGAATATAGCTCAGAATCATCACGGCCATGGACAGATTGGATGGTTGAGTGTGTCCATACCTTTACCCAGGAGTTACATCATGACATAAATAACTGAGGCACATGCACCAAGTTGACTGACACGTGGATGCTAAAATGTGTCTGTCACTCAGAATATCATCAAATAATATGCTGCTCTGGTCACTTCCCCAGAGAATTGAGACTAACATTGCTCTTCTCATCTGTTTAACCCAAACCCAGGTCCAGTATTATCAACACATCACCTGACTAGCTTTACATTCCACCAAATACACTATTTTGTCTACTAAAAAAGGGCAACACTGAACCCACATACTACTTAACCTATGCATAAAGTCTGCATCTGTTATGTTACAGCATTTGCTTCCTGTCATCCGAGGTGCAGAGCAGAGGTAGGGAGGCACTCACCTGTCTGAGTTGTGAAAGCGGCAGGCCTGTCTAGCCTATTGGCCTGAAGGACTACTGAGTATTTTTGTTGGCGGGATCCTTCGTCCACTGTCAACAGTCTCCCATTCTCCTCCCTGCCCATCCCGTGATAGCACAATGACCTAATTTGACTAACTCAATAAATACACCAATGGTCTGTGTGCATGTATTTGCAATGCAAGTGTTACATGATGGATTGTCTCTCCGTTCAGTATGATCCATTACAGGCCAGAAAAGAGAGAATTATTTATTTCCATGATACACATTGACTGGACATCCTTAACAAAATGTAAAAATAAAAAAGGGCATCACACAACACAGCCACAAACAATAAGTCACCGCTTAAAAAAAAAWWWWWKTTACAAAAATCACTAAAGTTGATTATGTTTTAGGCGGTTTCACTCATTCATGCCTTGGCTTATATACAATAAGATGTTTTTGCAAGGGGTGAACATCAAGGAAAGATGGCAACTTGTACTCTTGACATGAACTACTGTAAGGATCCCCCTCTTCCTATGTCTCCATTTCTCTCAAAGCATTGACCAGTTAAAGGATTGTCAGTAAGGGCAGGTGAACCCTAAGATGCCTGGCAATGTAGATAAGACTTGGTTCTGTGCCTATTTGTCCAAATAAACCCCTCAGACTTTGGTTTCAATAATAGATCACCCAAGCAACTGATGAGCTTGACAAGCATATGCACGTGTGGGAGTGAGAGCTTGTGTGTGAACATGTGTACTTTGTGGGTTTGTGTGAGCAACAGGATTATTATTATGGGGCAGAGGGCAAGTGGCCTTTGACTCTGCAAAGCCTGCGATGCACCAAGTCAGAGATAAGGCCAGGGTTAAGCCTGCAATGTAGCTASGCCAGCCAGAGCTAAGGCCAGGGTTAAGGCACTTATGTAGAATTATAAAACACTCAAAAACAAATGATGCAAACAATCAAACCTAGTGCAGTAGCTTTAAGCATAGCATCAGTGGTGATGGAGCATTTGGTGAAGACGCTCATTTTGACAGCACTTAAATCCACCACACAGCCTACTGTTCACTGCTATGAGCATGGCCTAAAGCTGAGCACAACTGGCTAACCAAAGTATCATCACAGTATCATGAAATAAAAAGTTGAACTTATAGGATATTCTGTAAACTTTTATAACCCATTATGTCATAAATTACATCAAGCTTATAACAGCCACATGAAGGTAGTATAACAGTAGGCTTGAATAAAGCGCACCAAATGATCACGCCTAAATGGTGACCACACTAACCACAAGTGGTAGACTAGGCTGAACTGGATCACCATTCCATTCAAATAATTGTATTACCTGTGAGAGAATCTCTTTGATCATTGACAACCCACCAGTGAACACAGGGAAATTCATACAGTGCAATAACTCAAAAGCCACAAGGGCTGCGTTCAAACAGGTAACCCAATTCTGATCTCTTTTTTTACTAATTGGTCTTTCGACCAATCAAATTAGCTCTCAAAAATATCTGACGTGATTGGTCAATTCTGAACTGGGCTGCCTGTCTAAACACAGCCAGTGTTCATTGACCACAGAACCCAAGCCATTGGGTTGTGACTTGAACCTAAATTAAATTGCAAATTGCTTTGACCAGTACCTCGGAGTAACAAACACTAACAAAAGTTACTAATGTAACACATGCCGCGATATTCAGCTGATTAAGAGTGATTTTCATTTTCTTTGTTATCCCAACTCAGAGCAAACCAGTCTACATGATGTATAGTATAGACCATTGCATAAGTGACAATGACGTATAGTTCAAGGAGTAACAGTTATTTTGCACACAGACACCTTTCCCATCGCACTCATATTATAACCATGGTGGTAATAAAATCTATATAATTTGCATGCGCCTGCACACACACTGCCATCACACATTATCCTTGCACACTCATGCCAAATGCAGTAGTTATAACAGACAAAACACAACTTCAAAGCATAATAACACCCGTGTGGCAAATTAAGCTTAGGCTGGCCACAAAGAACTCAACCAAATGCATATTAGATTATATAATAAAAACATGTACAAATAAATAAGGAAGATAAGTTAATGTAACATTGGTGATACATGTGGGATGATGGCAGTGGCCCCAGTCATACTGTACTGCGGCTCTACAACAGCTTTGGAAGATGCTCATGTCTGCTGTAAACAAAACAATTCCTAGTGGCTAGTGATATTCTCTCTACAGACTGCCACAGAAACCAGAATTGTAACCCCTTTCTAAGCAACTATAGATAGTTGTCTGTTACAACGCCTCAGCTTGTTTTTGTCCCAACTTCCTAGTTTGGCTGATAGCGTTGCCATACGAATGGAAAAGGCTGAGAAAAGCTGCTTCTTTCCTTCTGCCACAAACAGCTCCAGCTAAATCACATTAGGCTTTGCTGCAGCCATCATAGACAGTGCTGGGACACTCCCAGGTCTGGCACTAAATGGGAGAGCAAAAACAAGCAGTTCAAACAGGCGTTCTGCTTCAATGTATAGCAACAACTCAGTGGTCACTTCATAGTACCAGGTTTGTGCCTGGGCCTTCAGAGTGTTGTCTTGTGTAGCTTATGCAGATCAACGGATTAGTATTTCTTAGCAGTACAAAGAAAGGTAGTCTAATGTTACTCTGTTGCTGTGGCACATTGATAGTTGAATAAGCCGGTTAACAAAGCCTCTACAGTGCAGTACCACAAAGGTGTGAACCAGAAGGGGAGCAGAGTATGTACTAGCATGTTGATGCCAAAACTAAACAGACAGAAAATCAACCTACTGTATTTGATTGCCTTGAGAGAGTGATGCAGGGACGATGGATAAAGGCATGGGGGGGGGGGGGGGGGGGGGGGAGGAGGTGGGGGGGGGGGGGGGGGGGGGGGCAGAGGATTATCAGTGCTACAGTAGATTAATGCAGTGTTGTAAAATCCAGTCCCAAAACCATTTGAACTCTTTCAGTTGCCCACAAATCCTATCAAACATGATGATGAGTTCTTAATCAGATCATTTAAGTACTGTACCTATTACCATTGCACAGAAGTGGTGAAAGTTCAGCTGTGGCAAAACTAAACCAAAGTGTATATGCTCCCTCTAAACTACCTCAAATATACAGAAATGAATCCAGAAGAGAATTTTAATATTTATTCTCTGTTTCTTCCAATCATCCATAGCATGTGTGATAAGTCCAGTCAGTCTACTGCTCTGCTCCCCATGAGGAAGCTCTAGTTGTGACAATGAGGACAGCTTGCGTAACTCTAGACCGTTATGAATGGACTTTTGACCACTTCAAGACATTATTACATTAAGTACGTCATTGGAGGAGAGCTGGCTGAGCCAGTCATTGAGGAGAGGCAAGCCAACAAAAACAGTATTGGACCAAAATAGTCTTGAGATGCTTGTGTTCTGACTGAGGTACCCTGCTTTGCTTGAAGAGGCAGGAAGCTGCTCATATGATAAAGTTGTTGTTTGGTGACACAAAAACAGCTTGTAACAAGGGAGGAATATACAGAAAATGAGGATTCAATCTTCAACAGTTAGTCTGCTCAGGGGCACATGAGATGCTCAGGGGCACATGAGACGCTGAATGAATCAAAACAGTTGCACACATTCATTGAGCTCCTTCAAGTGGATCTTCTCCAATAGCATCTCTTATTTGGATTGATAAACAGAGTACATGTACACTGACTGTACGAAACATTAGGAACACCTGCTCTTTCCATGACAAACTGACCAGCTGAAAGCTATGATCCCTTATTGATGTCACCTGTTAAATCCACTTCAAATCAGTGTAGATGAAGGGGAGGAGACAGGTTAAAGAAGGATTTTTAAGCCTTGAGACATGGATTGTGTATGTGTGCCATTCAGAGGGTGAATGGGCAAGACAAAAGATTCCCCTAAAAATTTAAAAAAACGTTTGGCTTTTTAGTTTGGCAGGGTATGGTAGTAGCTGGGTTTTTCACACAACAGTTTCCTGTGTGCATCAAAAATGGTCCACCACCCAAAGGACATCCAGCCAACTTAATACAACTGTGGGACGCATTGGAATCAACATGGGCCAGCATCCCTGTGGAATGTTTTTGACACCTTGTAGAGTCCATGCCCCATCGAATTGAGGCTGTTGAGGGCAAAAGGGGAAGGGGTGTCCAACTCAATATTWGGAAGGTGGTCTTAATGTTTTGTACACTCAGTCTATAATAGGAAATCTTTAGTTATTTCTTTCTTCCAGCCAACATGCTGCTAATATGTCTCAGGCATGTCTCCAGGACACCTGGCAAATTTCTCCCAGCTCCTTCAAACTGCTCTTACACGGTCAGGTGGTTTAGACACATGGAACCTGTCTGGAGGAGAGACACTGAAAACACAGTCAGCTCCAGGGGGTGGATGGGGGCTCAGAGCGCTGGGGGCACGGTGGAGAACAGCTGGGCCTGATCATCAGCCAGGTCTGAGAGGTCCTCGGTGGAGAAGGTGAGGCCTCCCAGTTTGGCCAGGGAGCTAGAGCGTTTGAGCAGGGAGGGGACGGTCAGGCCGGCCAGCCTCATGCGGGTCTCCATCTCCTGGGTGCGCGGCCTGACCAGGCCTGGGCGTCCCCCGCAGTTGCTGTGGAGGCTGACGCTGCTGAAGCTCCGGGTGAGGGTGGAGCCATGGGGGGAGGACACAGGGGTCCAAGTCTGGGTGGACCACTGGGGGTACGACACTGGGGTGGTGTTCATCTGGGGGTCTGCGGCTGTGACCACACAGCTGGTAGAAGGGATGTGGGTTTCAGAATGCACCCTTACATCCCCCTCCACCTCCATCTCCTCCACCGCCAAGCTCAGGTCCATCTGCTCAGACAGCCCAGCCCCTGAGAGTGGACCTTCCATGGCCAGTCCTGAGAGCCTCTCCAGCTGCTCCGCGCTCTGCCTCACCAGCCCCAGCCCCAGCCCTGTCCTCTGTAGCTGGGCCAGGGCCTCCTGCTCCTGCTCCTGCTGTGGCTCCACTCCACCACTAGGAGGGTCCAACTCCACCCCAGCAGGCTGCAACTCCACACCAGGAGGCTGACCCGCTGGCCTCTCCCCCTCCAAGCTGAGCTTCATAAACGTGAGCTCTGTGATGGCTCCAGTCCCCGCCTCCCTCCCTGGCTTTGGCTCCTGCTCTTCCTCCTCTTCCTCCTGCAGCTCGTCCATGTCCTCCGTCTCCAGGGAGCAGTGTCTGTCTCGGGGCAGCTCCTCGCAGCTCATCGGCGACACCAGCCGCTGGCGGTAGGCCTCYAGGCGGGCAATGGTGGTAGGGAGGGCACAGGGGGAGTGGGGGGTGGGAGTGTTGGTGAAGTGGGTGCCAGGGGGGTCTATGGAGATAGTGGGGACCACCCCGCAGTGGCGTGTGGGGTTAAGGCGGTGRTTGCGGCCTCCTGCTGGGCGCTCACAGCGCCGCCCYGGTGGCAGACGCAGGCAGTCTTTACAGGACTGGTAGGAGGGCTTCACTTTGTAAGGGTTTCCTGTGCTAGCACTGTCCTAAACAGAAGAAACAGAGAGAGGGAGGGAATGCATGGTCAGGGACAGAGAGAGTGACAGGGTAACGGACCAAGGACATGACCTGATTTAAGGTCTCGAAGCTAATAAAACAGATTATGGACACCTATAAGATGATGATCCCTTAAATGAAATGGGATCAAATAATGACAGAAATATTACCCTTACAGCATTACAATTAGAGACTTAATATCKCAAACCTAACCCCAAGCCAGTTCAAGTTAAAAGTAAGCAAACCAGCATAATTCTTATAGATACAGGTATTAATTACTGTCCCACTCACGTCGAAGGCAGCGGGGCAGCTGCGCTTGGCAGCCAGGCGGTTACTGTTGTTGGCGTTCTCGTTGTTGAAGCGGTTTACGTTGGCCTGATCCTTCCTCTCCTCGTCCTCCGTCACTCCATCTCCTCCTGCAGGTGTCCGGGCCAGGGCGGCCATCTCCGCCTCCTCCTTCTTCGCCTCCTCCTCATCCTCCTCCTCCACCGTGCTGAACTCCAGGCGTAGCCTCATGTCCTCCAGGGGCTCCAGGCGGCCCCCACAGGTCTGGGCGGCAGTGCCCTCCCCGGGCAAAGCCAGTTGGGCCATGGGGAAGCCCTCATCCTCCAGAAGGGCGTCCCTCTCCACATCCTCGATCTCGATGAACACCCTTTCCATGCCCAGCAGGGGAGGGCCGCGCACTGGGGTGGAGGGCTCGCTGTCCAGGGCCGTGTCCGACAGCCGTCTGAAGTAGTAATTGTAGTTGAGAGGGTCCAGGGCGTCCACCTCCAGGCCCCGGCAGGGGGAGGCACTGCAGCCCTCTCCCCCCCAGGCCTCATCCTCCACGGGGGTATCCTCTCCACCACAACACTGGCCAGACGCCTCATCTGGGATGTCCTCCCTTCCCTCAGGCCTCCACAGCTTGTTGTGGCGCTGTTTACTGGGGAACACATTATGGTTATTCTAACCCCATCACTATGTAGAGAGTACACTTTATACAGACAAAATTAGATGCTTATCCACTAATAAAACTTAAGGATCATTCAGTCACAATGACCTGCAGTCTATTTACTAACCTAATTATAAGCTAATAACCTTAGACTGCTTACCTTAGCTGACCCCCTCTAGACAACTACTGTGGTGAATTAACTGTCACGTTTGACCTGACCTCTAGGCAGCGAGTTAGGTTGAGCATAATGAGGTTAAATATCTCAGGGTCCTTGCTCCCTGTGATCCTTGGGACATCCCAACTCTGATGTTAACCCATTGAAGTTGAAATGAAGGTTAGGGTTAGGTCAGGATTATGGTTAGGATAGTGGTTAAGGTAAGCGGTAGGGACGTCTAGGGTTGCAAAGGGTTCGAAACTTTCCTATACATTTCCGGAAACTTTCTATGGGGAAGTTAAGCCCGGGAATTTTGGGGAATTTTGCTTAAATTCATCAAAAAGTTAGCTTATGAACATTTTGTGGGATGCACAAGGCAATTCTAGATCTTGTGGCATATTTTGGTTAAACTATCCCCAATTCAATGGAATTGCAACCCTCTGCATGCACAGTGCATTCTTCCATCACATGTACAGCTGATTCTCAAGAATGCACACTAATGAAATGCTATTGAGCCCACACTACTACACTGTCTGAGCCAAGGACTACATGCTTTCTGGTAAGTTTTGATTACAATACTGGGTGGGGTGAATATATTTTATATGACATACATGATTTTTTGTTACCTCTAAATAGTAGCCTACAGCAAAGTGTGTTTAAATCATGTCTAACTTGTTAACAATTTCTGCTTGCTAGTTTTTGCTACCATGTGGGTCTAAGCTTGCTTGAGCCTGCTAACTGAGGAGTGATAATTCACCTGTTTCCATACATGTTTCATTTGAAAACATTTATCTTAAAGGAGTTGTTTAATCTAACTGCTTAACTATTTATCTGTACATGGAATTGTATTTATTTAAAAAATATCTATTTTTTATTATCATCTTTACAGGAAAATGTCACAGGCACTATCTGATGTGTGGAGACATTTCACTGCAGCTAATGTAGACGAAACAGTGAGTGCTGTGAGTGCTGAAGGAACTTGTCTCTACTTCTATTTGAGGTGAAAATTATGAATCAGACACCTTATCAATAACAACAGCTCACGGTCCATCCTTCCTCCAGAAGTTTTTTTTGACTCAATGGAGGAACGTAGTCAGAGAAATGCTGATGAMTGTCTTGCTCGAGCTGTGTATGCAACTGGTTCACCTCTGATGCTCACAGGCAATGTGTTTTGGAAGAGATTTCTGAATGTTCTTCGCCGAGCATACACCCCTCCAACCAGACATGCTTTATCTAAAGTGGAGGAGTCCTGCCCTCACACCCATTGGCTGTGCTGCTCATGCATTGAATCTGCTCCTCAAGGACATCATGGCACAACAAATATGATATGGTAAATATATCCAATGCAAAAAAAACATCTACAATTAAAATGGTATTAATTTGGATATATTCCCATKGAAAGTTTCCACCTCCAAATATTCCCCAAAATGTGCAACCCTAGGGACGTCCCAAGGATAGCACTAACCAATACCTCATGACTGCAGTGGAGTAAGAATGAGTGGCAGATGCTCCTCATGTAGCACAGTTGGTTACATACCGGAGCAAACCTGCATATACCAGTACAGTACCCCAGTATASCCTGACTCACCTAGCRTCCAGGATGCCCTCGTACTCGGCCAGCTGCTTCATAAAGCCAGCATTGGGCCGAGCAATGCTCCTCTTCTGCTTCACAAAGTTGTAGGCCTTCTCCAGAGTCCAGCCATACTCCTTCATKGCATACGCTATGACCGTGGAGGCTGACCGGCTCACACCCATCTTACAGTGGACCAGACACTTAGACTGGTTCTTCCTGTGGGGCAATAATGTTTTACATTAAAACCCTGTTAATTTTGAAGAAGTCTAATCCAGAGTGACTAGGCTTTCCACATAGTTTTAGTGTATAAAATAACCCAGACACAGAGGAACTACCCACTACTTAAATCTACACTTCCTTTGTTGTTCTGCAGTAAATACTTCACATGCTGCAAGACGTGTTTTAGTTAGCTGTTCGAGAAGTAGGGTTTAGTTTGTTTGACAAGTAGGCACTCACTTCGCTCTGACGATGAAGTTGTAGGTCTCGTTCCAGTGGGCCAGCAGGTCTGTGGCCTCCTCATCAAACACCCGGATATTGTGGTAGGAGAACGTGCCCTGAAAGAAATTGTCTATTTCCCTGGTCACGTTGAGGATGTAGCCCACACTGCATCAAGAAGAAAAAAACATGTTTCAAGTTTGAATTTGTCATATGTACAGGATATACATGGTATACACAGGCCAATGAAAAGTGCTTACTGGCAGAGTCCTTCTCGATAATGCAACAACAATAATAAATAAATGTTGATGTGTATACCGAGTGTCTAAAACATTAATGACACCTTCCTAATATTAAGTTGCACCCCMTTTTGCCCTCAGAACATCCTCAATTCGTCAGGGCATGGATTCTACAAGGTGTCAAAAGTGTTCCACAGGGATGCTGGCCCATGTTGACTCCAATGCTTCCCACAGTTGTGTCAAGTGGCTGGATGTCTTTTGGGTGGTGTACCATATACAGTACCAGTCAAAAGTTTGGACACACCTACTCATTCCAGGATTTTTCTTTATTTTTATTGTTCTTGACACAAACCGATGTGCCTGCCTGGCACCTACTATCATACACTGTTCAAAGGCACTTACATCTTTTGTCATGCCCACTCACCCTCTGAATGGCACACATACACAATCCATGTCTCAATTGTCTCAAGGCTTAAAMATCCTTCTTTAACCCATCTCCTCCCCTTCATCTACACTGATTGAAGTGGATTTAACAGGTGACATCAATAAGGGATCATAGCTTTCATTAGATTCACCTGGTCAGTCTATGTCATGGAAATGTTTTGTACACTCAGTGTATATCTGTGTGTGTGGGAATGTGAGTGCATGTGTGCTAAGGTGCAGAGAATCAGTGCAGGTGGTAAATCCAGATCAAGTGTTCGGCAGTCTGATGGTATCAGAACTCATGCTCCAATACCGTCTGTCTGATGGTAAGGGAGTCAACAGCACRTGGCTGTGGTGTGTGGGGTCCTTGACGATGCTGTGGGCCTTCCTCAGGCACAGTTTCAAGTAGATGTCCTGGATGGCTGGGAGCACAGTCCCAGTGATGTACTAGACCGTCTTCACCACCCGCTGGAGGGCCTTGTGATAGTGGACGGAGCAATTCCCGTACCAGGCCATGATGCAACTTGGTCAGGATGCTCTCAATGGTGCAGTGGAAGTATTTGGAGAGGACCTGGTGTGRCATGCTGAATTTCTTCAGCTGCCGTAGGAAGTAGAGGCGCTGTTGCRCCCTCTTGACAAGAGTGGTTGCGTTCCAGTGGGGCAGTATCTCGTTCAGTGGTGCTATCCGTGTTCCAACAACCAAYATTTCTCTATTGGTAGGTCTTATGAAGGAGAGATGACCTGACATCTATTGTCCTTCATATGGGAATACAGAATAATACAACACTATGTTTGTGAGCCAGGGCTGATGGTTAGGGAGCAGGGGTGGTTAAGGAGACGTTCTAGTGAAATAGCTTTCGTGTTTGTGAGACGTCCACTCACCCACAGTCCCGTAGTTCCTCCAGATTGGAGGCATTCCACTCAGAGCCCTAGAGAAGACAAACACAGAATGAATATCAAGACAACTTACTCCGTCAGGTTACAAAGGTCAAACTAACTACACCAGGGTTACAGTAACAGAGTTGTGACAGTAGTTCAGAGGTTAGCGAGGAGGACTGTAGTTACTAGTTAGTGTTAGGGATACAAAGAGACAATTAGGATGTAAAGTTAGGGAAAGGTTCTCACCAGGTAGAGGTGGTCAAAGATGAGTGTGGCTTTGTCCATCTGACCCAGGATCAGCAGCATCTCATTGTCGAGGAACTCTTTGTACTCCTTCAGGTTACAGCTCATATGCTGCTCTAGCTCCACACGGATCTGAGAGGGGGAGGACAGGTTATACCATGCAGAGTTAATTTCCACAACAAACTGATCTGTGTGCCCGTACAAAGCCTGGTGAGTGGCGACACACACCTCCTTGGAAGTGACATTCTCCAGGTCCCGGAACATCATCATGCTGCGTAGTTTAGCTTTGATTGCACACTCTGTTCTCTCTCTCTCCGTTGGCCTGAATAACAACATATGTCAATATATCAATTCAATTATGAATGTAACCAACACATTTATCACTTTTGATTAAAACAAGAAAGGCCCGGTTTACCCTGATGGACATACATTACCAATCTCAGAAGGTACTGCAACTAGAATTTGAAATTAATCATAAGAAAAATGACTTAACTGAATCTTACGAAACCGGATGAKTCAGGTCTTACCGGTCGAGGAACATGGCAGGTGAGTCGGGCCGCGTGGTCTCCAGGTCGGTCATAGTGTTCCACTCGTTGATGCAGCTCTGCTCGGAGGTGATACAGCTCTCATAGAACCCCATCCACGTGAGGGCCATGCCCCCTGGGAAGTAGTTGTGCCTGCGAGACATATCGCTTGCCTTATGGAGGATCTGCAGGGCAGACCTGAAGCCACACAGGTAGAAGAAGCTCCCAGTCTTAATACAGGTTCTCAACAGCAACTATTCAGAAGCTATTCCACTTATCTGATTATAGAGTCAGTCTTTTAATCATTGATTTTTAATGACACAGGAAATTCAGAATATAYTTAAAGGCCTGTCAAACCCAGAGAAAATGATGAGTCTGCTGAGAATGAAAAGAAAAGTGCATGCACATTGTAATGATAGCGGCATCTATTGACCAGTAGATTGTGCATGGACAACTGGCAGCGGGTTCGGTATCAAAGTGTTACCAGCCTGAATAATTCATCTACTAGTTTGTTTTTCCACTCATTGATTGTTGATATTAAAATGGAACCAACATGGTAGAGTACAGTCACTGTATGGTTTCAGGGAATATAAAGGTCACCAGACAATTCTATTTTGAAGTACCCAAATACAGTATCAAATCCAAAAACAACCAGACACTTACCACATGGCCTGCACAGAAACAGGCTTGAAGACATGCGATCGTCCTCCTGTGGTCACACTAAATCCTCTGAGGAGAGAGATGAAGGATTAGAGAGAGGGGTCTGGGAGCACGAACAGGGGCTGAGCTACAAGGGTTTAGAGGACTATTCAGGACACATCCCAATGGAACATTCCTCCAGCACAGAGAGGGATGACTAACAGCTCAGCAAGAACTCATCTGCCACATGGAGAATTGAAAATGCCTGTAGTTGACTGGACTGCCCACTGGAGGGCAGAGCAACTCATTCTGTGTCAAAGGGATGGGCTGTTTGAACAGGCTAAACGATCAGAGGTACTTCATGGTCGACTGTATATGCAACTTAATGTCTGTGGGATGCACTGTGACACATACCATACCTTTGTGGAAAGTTTAATGTATATTTATGTGAGGGTATAGACTGAGTATACCAAACATTAGGAACACCTTCCTAATGCTGAGTTGCAGCMCACTAATTTTGTCCTCAGAACAGCCTCAATTTGTCGGGGCATGGACTCTGCAAGGTGTCGAAAGCATTCCACAGGGATGCTGACCCATGTTGACTCCAATGCTTCTCACAGTTGTGTCAAGTTGGCTGAATGTCCTTTGGGTGGTGGACCATTCTTCATACACATGGGAAACTGTTGAGCGTKAAAGATCAGCTGCATTGTAATTCTTGACACACAAACCGGTGTGCCTGGTACCTACTACCATGCCCCGTTCAAAAGGCACTCAAATCTTTTGTTTAGCCTATTCACCCTCTGAATGGCACAGATACACAATCCATGTCTCAAGGCTTAAAAAGTCTCCTCCACTACATCTACACTGAGTGAAGTGGATTTAACAGGTGACATCAATAAGGGATCATAGCTTTCACCTGGTCAGTCTGTCATGGAAAGAGCAGGTGTTCCTAATGTTTTGTATCCTCAGTATGTAGAAGAGTAGCACTTACCCATCGCCATCTAAATGAATCTTCGTATCGCTCCATARCGGTAGCACCATCCCGATAGAGCAGCTTTTACTGGGAATTATGCAACGGAATAGATTATTACTCTATGATAACAACAAACCATATTGTAGTGTAATACTGCTGGCTAAGGAGGAAAGACGGGTACCTGTCCTTATCGGTGAAGTCCATCCCTAGCAGGATATTCTCCTCTGTGTCCTGTCGACCACTGGTGTAGACCACAACCATGTACCGCACGCGGTCAGACCAACCGCTCTCCAACCGTACAGCCTGGGGAACAGGAAGAACAGGTTACACTGTGTAGCATTTGTTTGTCAATAAAGATGGATGGTAAGTACATCTGAGATGGGAATTTGACTCACCAGTTTAATGCGGTCCTCAGAGCGGAGGGTGTTAATCATAACCTGCAGATGTTGAGGTAAGTCACCTGGGAGAGAAGAGAACCGCATACCATAATCCAGATCAAGCAAGCCTCATAATCAGACATATTGCATAACTGTGTCCAGCTCTGCTATCCAGGCCCCTACTTAGACTGGTACCTCTGATTATGCCCACCTGCAGGGTGATCCAATACCAGCCACAACAACACGTCTGTATTGAAGTTACATCTCATGACAAGACGGGTAAATAAATGGGAATGGTGTACCATAACATCTAATCTCAAGTACAACCCTCAGCTAAACCCATACAAACATGCAGAAGCAGTCTGTCATACACGTAAACACACAGATAAATGGATGGCAGGTTAATCAGAGCTAAGCATTGACTTGAACGTCTGGTGATGTAATCAAGAAATCTGGAGTGATCCTCACATTGATCTTGTGAGTAACCTGCGTATCATAGGGGAGGGGAGGGGTGTGTTAGGACTCCAAATGAGGGGATAGCACTCCCCGATCTAACTAATCTCAACAACAACCCTGCTATAAGACATGCTGCATCACACACAGGCCTACCCGTACATATACACACACACACCAATGAGGTAACATCATATGTGCTGCAGGAGGGTTAGTCTAGCTTGGTGAGTTTATGTAACATCTTGATGGGAACAAAAAAAAAAAAATTCAAACAAGCAGGATCTATAAAGCCCCTTGTATGGTTTGTCTTCTCCCTTCGCCGGGTTACTAGGCAGGCTCTAGGGTCACACCTGGACCTACTTTGACAAACATATCAAAGCTAAAAGCAGACAAGTACCTGCCGAGGGCAGTCAATGGCCAGGTAATCCTTCAGTGAATATGTGTTGAACACAGGCTCAACCACAAAGGCCAAGCCAACCTCAGACAATATTACCTTGTCTTTAAATAGAACTATTGAACTTTAGCAGTGGCATTGTCACGGTTCACTGAACAAATCTAATAMMATTKTATTTGTCACATACACATGGTTAGCAGATGTTAATGCGAGTGTAGCGAAATGCTTGTGCTTCTAGTTCCGACTATGCAGTAATATCTAACAAGTAATCTAACCTAAAAATGTCACAATAACTACCTTATACACACAAGTGTAAAGGAATGAATAAGAATATGTACATAAAAATATATGAATGAGYGATGGCCGAATGGCATAGGCAAGATGCAGTAGATGGTATAGAGTACAGTATATACATATATTTACATTTAAGTCATTTAGCAGACGCTCTTATCCAGAGCGACTTACAAGTTGGTGCATTCACCTTATGATATCCAGTGGAACAACCACTTTACAATAGTGCATCTAGCGAGAGCATATGAGAAATATAGGGTATGTAAACATTATATAAAGTGCCATTGTTTAAAGTGTCTAGTGATACATTTATTACATCAATTGTTTTATTATTAAAGTGGCTAGAGATGAGTCAGTATGTTGGCAGCAGCCACTCGATGTTAGTGGTGGCTGTTTAACAGTCTGATGGCCTTGAGATAGAAGCTGTTTCAGTCTCTCAGTCCCCGCTTTCATGCACCTGTACTGACCTCGCCTTCTGGATGATAGCGGGGTGAACAGGCAGTGGCTCGGGTGGTTGTTGTCCTTGATGATCTTTATGGCCTTCCTGTGACATCGGGTGGTGTAGGTGTCCTGGAGAGCAGGTAGTTTGCCCCCGGTGATGCGTTGTGCAGACCTCACTACCCTCTGGAGAGCCTTACGGTTGTGGGCGGAGCAGTTGCCGTACCAGGTGGTGATACAGCCCGACAGGATGCTCTCGATTGTGCACCTGTAAAAGTTTGTGAGCGTTTTTGGTGACAAGCCAAATTTCTTCAGCCTCCTGAGGTTGAAGAGGCGCTGCTGCGCCTTCTTCACCACGCTGTCTGTGTGGGTGGACCATTTCAGTTTGTCCGTGATGTGTACGCCGAGGAACTTAAAACTTTCCACCCTCCCCACTACTGTCCCATTGACGTGGATAGGGGGCTGCTCCCTCTGCTGTTTCCTRAAGTCCACAATCATCTCCTGAGGTTATTATCCTGACACCACACTCCGAGGGCCCTCACCTCCTCCCTGTAGGCCGTCTCATCGTTGTTGGTAATCAAGCCTACCACTGTAGTGTCGTCTGCAAACTTGATGATTGAGTTGGAGGCATGCATGGCCACGCAGTCATGGGTGAACAGGGCCAATGAACAATGGGCCCAGTGTGTGTCAAGAGTATGTATTTACCTGCGTGTTTGTGGTGTGCCAGTGTGTTTACCTGCGTGTTTGTGGTGTGCCAGTGTGTTTACCTGCGTGTTTGTGGTGTGTAGGGGTCTTGGGTCCCTGTGCATTGGTGCCCTGTTGCAGGAAGAGGGCAGCTCCTTTGACCATGAAGAAGCTCTCGCTGAGGCTGAAACAGACAGACAGGGAAATAGGGTTTCTAGTGGTTTGATGTTGTAACACACAGGGGAAGCATTCATTAGAGAAGTGAAAGAAAGAGTACAGACTGTACTGGAAGTAGGCAACAGATCATCAGCATATCTGAATAGCATGTTGGACAAATCATTGTACTGCTTCAACAGCTTAAGCACCGTCTGTGGCACACTGCACTCCACAGTACCTATAGTAAGTAGCATGGCGTTCTACTCTAGAACAGAGAGGACATTTGAAATAGTCACTCCTTCTTACACCTGCTTGGTGTCTCTTCCCTGTTTTGTTGTGCTCCATTTAAGTAGATCCACAGATTAACAGTATGTCCRTTGTCACAAAACTACCCAGCCATAGCCTACTTTCCTTTCCATTATGTATTTAACAGACTATGCAATCACCAGTGYGTTCACTTCAGGGAGCCAAAACATTCATTGAAAATGATCATGTGGAATGTGGATGCCCTGCTGCAGACTCTCCTAAGGCTGATGTGGTTCAATTAACTGTCCAACCCACAGTATTCTTCTCACTTGTCAATGAGTGAGGTTGTTTTTGTCCAGGAATGGAGACAAATGACCTGGAGACGTAGAATGCGCATAATCAGAGAGCAGAGCTACAGTGGGAAGAGGCAGGGTGGGATGGCTGTTAATTGCTTTTCCAAAGTTTAGTGACTAGCAGGAAAGGATGTTCCCAAATTCATCAGGAAGTAAATGTGAGCAGATCTTTCCTTTATGAAATATTTCCCTCAGATATTAAACTGACAGAACGTGGTTAGGTCCCCTGACCTATCGTTGGGGCAGATAATTGAGCCCACCACTGAAATATTTCCTCTGCCTTTCTTCAGTCACCACCATCTATCCCTCCCTTCTCTGGCCAGGGATGGGCTCTGACTGCCCAAACCCCTGTGCTCGAGGCACTGACCACCCCCGGATAAAATATAGTTTTTCCTTGGACTTAGCAATGTCCAGGAAGAAAAGAGTTGGGTGTTTGCTGGCCACAACATTGACCAGGAGGAACAGAACTGGGCTTTGTTAACAGGCAGGCTGCCCTCTCGCTCTGCCACCACAAACAAAGCATGGTATGACAGTGGGTCCATCACAAGACCTTTTGTTTCTGCCCCGCTGTTACATAGCATTGTTCCTTTTCAGAATGTCCTGAAAAAGATGAGGGTGGCCTCGATCAAGAGGTCAGAGAGTTGGGTAGGGTACCATAACAGCTCATCTTCAGATGTCTGATGTACTGTAAATGGGATGAACTGAATAGCAGTAATCACAGATGGATGTATAGACTTAAAGAGAAAGCTTTATGGAAAACGCTCCAGCTACTGTTGATCCATCCATTACACCATTACTGAAAACAATCAGAGCATATCCCCATCTTTCTAAGGCTGAGTTTACACACAGTCCAATTCTGATAATTTTTTCAATTATTGGCAAAACAGCTGATCTGATTGGTTAAAAGGCCAATTAGTGGAAAAAKATCAGAATTAGGCTGCCTGTGTAAACTCACCTTAAGAACACTCAAGAATAAATAGACAGCCATAAAAACAATGCCCGTAAGCAATTCTAACAGTACGATCAAATGTAAGGTTAAAGTACAATTTGTATTGATGTATAAGAAAAAATAAGTTGTCAACCCTGGAAAAAACCCACAGAGCTATCCAAATAAATGACTAATGACTAATACAGAAAATGCAGGGTGCACACTTACAAGTTACAACCATTCAAACCATTGTCGCCATTGTGCTACCTCTTATCAAGATAGAAATGCCAGTRAGAGATTCACTCAAGGAGAGGCAATCCTGAGTGTGTGGAGGACTTACATTCGCCAGATCTCTCTCTGACTCAGGACTGCGTTCTTCACAAAGTGAGGCAGCATGGTAAGCATGGCTTCCTGTGAAGGCTCCACCACAAGATGCATCCTGATTCTGGATCTCTCCCTCAGTAGCTCTCTGGTGTCTACTGGCTTCCTCACAAAATCTCCTCCACCCTTATAGCTTCTTAGCACATCCATGTGCAAAAAATACATTCACAAGCATTTTGTGCCTCAAAAACGAATTTGTTTTCCAAAGTATAATAACTGATATAGCCCTGGGTTCCTTTTTTCCCTGTAAAAAGGTGCAGATTGGGTTCAATAGTCCGATGATGTATCCTGTCTTGGTCTGGTGCGTCCGTCTCCCCCTCCTGTCCGTCTGGGCTGTGAGGATCAGTCTTCAGACTTCTGCTGCGTCTGTTCAGCTCTGCCTCCTGCCTCAACTCCCGACCATCAGCAGCAGCTTATCTCCTCACAGCACGCGCTTGAGCAATCAGAACTCCTGACACAAAAGCACCATTCAAGCATATTTCACATTAGCTGGGTTGGGTGGCAGGGAATCTAGCTTGCTTCAGTCTACAAAGCACACGTCTGTAGAGTGAGTGGATGCTCTTTGACATGGAAGATCCCAGAGGATCTCTGATGAGCCACTTAGTCAAAGGAAACATGCTACTCATTGAGTGGCATATTCAACTTTGTATGAACCATAACTCCATCACAGAACACATATCCAATGCCAGTGTGAAGCAATTTACGCAAGCTGCTAGTTAGACACACACCAAGGACATCTTCCCTTTTGAAGTCTGCAAACACACCTCTCTCCTTGACTGTTGCATAACCCTGTCTGGTGCTTGAGCTTTCTGGCTGAGGCAGCCAGGGTACTGTGACAACCAAGGGCTGCTGGGGGGTAAATGTGGATCAGGTTTCTGCCTGACTGATACAGTATGGCCCTCAGAGAGGTAGACTTGCTGACATCACTGGGTCCTAGGGTCTGAGAGAGGACAAGATGAGCAGAGCTAATGTGGACTGGGCCACTTCCAATAATCAATGGTGTGACTGCTCCGCCCTGCAGCATTTCTCTGGTGACTATCCATCACTATCAAGTTAAATGTCTTTGCTTTAGCCTTTTAACAACAAAATATGTAATGGCACAAAACCACTAATATCAATMTTTTTTTCTGTGTGTTTTTACCTTCTCTCATCCTACATTTTCTGCAGGCAGAAGCAACTCTGAAGGAGGATTTTACATAATCAAAATTTCTCCCTATACCACCTTTCAAACGTTCCTCTATCTGCCTTGTACAACCAAGAAAGTAATCTACCTTATCAATGTTATAATCTCGACCCACCCTGTGTGTGTCATGTCTAGCGGATGGGGGAAACTTGTGTAAGGCTGAAACTCCCCTGGCCCAGCCAGGTTGGACTAGAGCATGTATTTCCAAACTGGGGTAAGTGCAATGCTTGTCAGGGGTACGCCAAATAAAAATGTGATTCACATTTTTTAAATTTGTATATTCTAACAGTCCATTTATATTTTCCAATGGGGCTATACATTTGGGTGAGTTTTTTTCCCCCCTCACCTGAGTAGCCTCGTTTCACTGCCAAAAATAAAATTAAACCATCTAGTGTTCAGCGAAATAACAACACAATGTCARATACAGGTAGCCTAGTCAAATAATTAACATCCAATCACATTAACCATGAAACTCTCACGGGAATTCCACTAACGGTCCGTATGTAGCCAAACGTAGCTGCTGCTGATGTTGGTATCTGTACTGATGGTGCAAAAGCAATGACAAGGAGACATAGTGGAGTGGTAACGCGCATGCAAGCAGTTGCTCCCGACGCCACTTGGGTACACTGCAGAATCCACCGAGAGGCTCTTGCTGCCAAGGGAATGCCTGACAGCTTGAAATACGTTATCTTTGTTAAAGCAAGGCCCCTGAACTCTCATGTATTTTCTGCATTATGCAATGATAGGGGCAGCGACCATGTCATGCTTTTACAACATACAGARAGAAGTGTGCTGGTTATCAAGGGGCAAAGTATTGACACGATTTTTTAAATTGAGAGACGAGCTTAAAGTTTTTACTGACCATCATTTTCTCTTGTCTGACCGCTTGCATGATGACGAGTTCTCACACGACTGGCCTATCTGGGTGATGTTTCTTCTCGCCTGAGTGATCTGAATCTAGGATTACAGGGACTCGCCGTAACTATATTCAATGTGCGGGACAAAATTGAGGCTAGGATTAAGAAGTTGGAGCATTTCTCTGTCTGCATTAACAAGGACAACACAGGTCTTTCCATCATTGTATGATTTTTTGTGTGCAAATGAACTCAAGCTTACRGGCAATATCAAATGTGATATAGCGAAGCACCTGAGTGAGTTGGGTACGCAATTAGGCAGGTAGTTTCCCGAAACCGATGACACAAACAACTGGATTCGTTATCCCTTTCATGCCCTGCCTCTAGTCCACTTACTGATATCTGAACGAGAACCTCATCGAAATTGCAACAAGCGGTTCTGTGAAAATTGAATTTAATCAGAAGCCACTGCCAGATTTCTGGATTGGGCTGCGCTCAGAGTATCCTGCCTTGGCAAATCGCGCTGTTAAGACACAGATGCCCTTTGCAACCACGCACCTATGTGAGAGTGGATTCTCGGCCCTCACTAGCATGAAAACTAAATACAGGCAGAGACTGTGTGTGGAAAATGATTTAAGACAGACTCTCTCCAACACAACATTGCAGAGTTATGTGCATCCTTTCAAGCAAACCCTTCTCATTAACCTGTGGTGAGTTATTCACAATTTGCGATTAACAAATATAGTTTTATATGTAAGATGGTTAAATAAAGAGCTAAATTATTTATTATTATTATTATTATTTGTGCCCTGGTCCTATAAATAAGAGCTCTTTGTCACTTCCCACGAGCCAGGTTGTGACAAAAACTCACACTCATTCATATGTTTAATAAATGGATTGTATAGTGTGTGTGGCAGGCTTAAAATGTCAAAAAAACATTTGAGAGTGCGCTGACATTGGTGCTTAGAAGGGGTASGCAGCTGGAGGTTGAATGTTTGAAGGGGACCGGGACTATAAAAAGTTTGGGAACCACTGGACTAGAGAACTGAGTGTCCAGCCAACACTAGGCCTACTACAACAGCAAGGCCAAAAAGGTCTTAACAAAACTAGCCCCGGCACAACAACACCATGACATCACATCCTTCTGTAGCTGAGTAGAGGATTCCACCTATGCTATTCACTCCCAGCTCTGCAATACAGCTGGCTAGTGTTTCTGATTTGATGGAATGTATAATGGTGGTTAATGGGAATGGTAACTCTGAGTGTTGGACCATTATCACTGTTATTACCCTTGATACAACTAGGCCTACATCTCAGTGTTTAAGGGTCCCCAGATGGAGACATTCTTTGTGAACTGTAATGGACTGCAATGGTGTGAGATGTTCCATCTCTTTTGCAAGCGCTCATTAAGGTGTGGGCCTATTTATTGAATACTAGTATTACATTATTCATATTTATCTACAATGTGTGTAATTCTGCACCAGTGTCCATGTTATTTCTTCAGGACATTCCTGGGTGCTTCCTACTGTAACCCAGTCCTGGAATTCCCACTGACACCAGGACCAGGGGTCAATATCCATAGGCCTTGGGAAACTCAGATTTCCTGGTCAAAGAAATGTATACCAATCCCTCCCCCAGATGGAGCACAACAGATTGTTACTATACATTACTGTATCACCTAATGCATGTGCATGCACGGCTTCTCAGGGAAATACATGGCCAAAAGTATATGGACACCTGCTCGTCGAACATCTCATTCCAAAATCATGGGCATTAATATGGAGTTGGTCCCCCATTTGCTGATATAACAGCTTCAACTCTTCTGGGAAGACTTTCCACTAGATGTTGGAAAATTGAATGGAAGCAAGTCCTCACAGCAGACATAAGAGCATTAGTCATGTCGGGCACTGATGTTGGGCGATTAGGCCTGGCTCGTAGTCAGCGTTCCAATTCATCCCAAAGKTGTTTGATGGGGTTGAGGTCAGGGCTCTGTGSAGGTCAGTCAAGTTCTTCCACACCAATCTCGACAAACCATTTCTGTATGGACCTCGCTTTGTGCAAGGGGGCATTGTCATGCTGAAACAGGAAAGGGCCTTCCCCAAACTGTTACCACAAAGTTGGAAGCACAGAATTGTATAGAATGTCATTGTATGCTGTAGCGTTAAGMTTTCCCTTCACTGGAACGAAGGGGCCTAGCCCAAACAATGAAAAACAGCCCCAGACCATTATTCCTCCACCAAACTTTACAGTTGGCACTATGCATTTGGGCAGGTAGCGTTCTCCTGGCATCAGCCAAACCTAGATTTGTCCGTCGGACTGCCAGATGGTGAAGTGTGATTCATCACTACAGAGAACACATTTCCACTGCTCCAGAGTCCAATGGCGGCCAGCTTTACACCACTCCAGCAGACGCTTGGCATTGCGCATTGGCGATCTTAGGCTTGTGTGCGGCTGCTCGGCTATGGAAACCCATTTCATGAAGCTCCCAACGAACAGTTCTTGCGCTGATGTTTCTTCCAAACGGTAGTTTGGAACTCGGTAGTGAGTGTTMCAATCGAGGACAGACAATTTTTACGYGCTAAGCACTTCAGCATTCCCGTTCTGTGAGCTTGTGTGGCCTACCATTTCACGGCTGAGCTGTTGTTGCTCCTAGACTTTTCCACTTCACAATAACAGCACTTACAGTTGACAGGGGCAGCTCTAACAGGGTAGAAATTTGACAAACTGACTTGTTGGAAAGCTGGTGTTCTATGACGGTGCCACGTTGAAAGTAACTGAGCTCTTCAGTAAGGTCATTCAACTGCTAATGTTTGTCTATGGAGATTGCATGGTTGTGTGCTCGATTTTATACACCTGTCAGCAACGGGTGTGCCTGAAATAGCCAAATCCACTAATTTGAAGGGGTATCCACATACTTTTGGCCATGTAGTGTATAATAGCTGACATTCGACCCCCAATATGTAGCTGGACATAGAGGCCTGCAGTAATTTAGCCAGGCACCTAGGGAGGGCAACAATGTTTTCCATATAGATCACGTCACCATAATGCAAGAGTTCTTTGAAAACAAACAAACTACTTTTTCTAGATTCAAATATATGTTTGTTMGTTTTTTTAGGGAGAAAATGGGGGATGGAGAGGCTTACCTCTGATTTGCTCTCCGGTCATCATCACGCCCTAATTCCTGCAAGAGAAAGACAGAAATGTTACATACACTGTAGGCCCACTAGAAACCCTTCCATCAAGGCTGTGCAGACAGTACAGTAGCATGCATTGCGCAACAGCAGCACATGACCCGTATCCCCTGCTATGTCCTTCCATGCTCCCCTTGCTACCATACCTAATCACAATGTCACAGTACAATGACTGGTGGAGACAGAGAGATTCCTTTCATTTAGAGTTATGGGTATATAGACCACCACTAAGTGATGCTCTTGATCTACGTGGACAAGTAACTAAATATATGCTAGACATTGGGCCTTTGTACCAGTAGCAATGCTGTAACTCCCTGAGGACAGAGTGGTTGAGGTTGTTTGTTGCATTAGGAGATCTGCATAAAGCTCTCTCTCTCTGCGTTTCATGACAGGTTACAGTGTCGAAAAGAGCACATAGGCCTAGACTGCGCTTGATCTGTGGATCTGATGTCAAAGAGGCTATTTAATACCACAGCTCAAACTCAGTCACAATTGTAATCTAGATACTTTCAGATATAAAAGAGGTATACAGACTTATATACCGTAGGTAACCAACTCGGTATGAAATCATTTCTGCAGCAATATCTTTAATGATGTAATTAGTATGACATCATTTCTGCAGCACACAGCCATGTGTGTGTGTGTGTGTGCACGCGCCTGCCTCCATGGAATTCAAGCCATGATGGATTAATTCGCTTTTGAAAGTCATCATGTGCTTTATTAGTAAGATCAGAGTGATGAGTGATGTACCAGTGTTTAAACTGAATTTATGGGACATGAAGGAGATGCTTTACGTTAGGTTTTAAAACGTGTAATACACTTGCATTTAATATAGAATACAGTGTATCAGCGCTCTCTACTGGCCATACCATGTCACTATCTATGATCTCATATGTTTTGAAATATAARCTCACACCTGCCACAGTAGTATTTTGACAGTGATTGAAACGAGCGGGTACCAACAGCAACATCCCTGACTCAGTAGTGATGTAATGGTGTACATAACTAGGCAAGTAGCTGCACAATACTGATGAATCTCACTCTATAGTCTCTTCCATATGCAAGCTGAAGCAAGGAATTTAAACAAATGTCATGACTTAAAAATCTAAGCAAAATCCTGAAATAATGCTTTCATTAAATTGCCTTGCAGTATAAAACACATATTTGTCTTTAAATCACAAAAACTGAAGGCAGAAATAAAATGCTGCCATATACAATTAATGCATTGTTCTGGTAACTAAATCACCGGCTCAGATTTTGTTTAGAAGCTAATAGCGCGGGGCTGGACTACTTCACCATTCTAAACGGATGGATTCCATAAAGCCTATTAAATGATGTCCATACAAAACAGTCTTGCCGTGTTACATAAAATATGTCACTAAATTGCAAAAAAATTATATTGACAACTGAAAACGTCCTCTGCAATGCTGGGCCTAGTGGATGAGGGACGTGAACATCGGGCGCATCCCCGGCGTTTCCTCCACCGCGCTGCCTACGTAGAGAACAACTCCCGCAGTTTCACTTACCTCCCCCGCGTTGGTGCTGGCGGTGGATGCTGCGCTCGGGGTGGGAGAGCGCTGTAGGGTTACCAGGGCCATGGCTGGCTACTGCTACGGAGAGGAGACCTTTGAATGGGGGGAAGGAAGGCGCGTTGCTCTGGGCCAAGATGCGCCTAGATTGACCCTGTGCAGCACAGGAGAAAACGCTCAGGATCGCATTAAATCTTTCTTGCCTCTGATTTCACCATCCTGATAAACCCATCACCGGCTTCTGACTCGTCCATCCTTCACAGTTCGTTTTAGAATAGTCATTTGTAAATAGTTGTAAAGGCAAGTATGCAATTTTGTCCATCTGTGTCATATACCATTTATCGTGCAGACAAACAAAACACATCGCAGCCAGGTTGCATGCAGAGCATAAATGACAAGCGCTTCTGTTCTGACACTTTGCCGGATGCTATGATTGGGTGCTTCGGTTTGCGTGCGCGCTATCATTGGGCCAATGTGGTCAAGGTGCTATCAKTGGGCCAATGTCGTCAAGGTGCTATCATTGGGCCAATGTCGTCAAGGTGACTCTGGCCAGACTAGAGACTACTACACTCAACGGAAACCAAAGGCTACTTATCATGAAATGTATTCATGTGAATATTATTTGCAAACAGATTTAAGCAAGGAACATTAGTACACAAATCTTAGAACTCATATTGCACATACACAGATATGCACCCATTGTATTGCTATAATGAAAATGATGTGGAGGAATTCATTATTGCCATCTACATTCTCTTAAATTATTATTATCTAAATAATTACAGAAAAATATCTTTAATGTCCTTTTGTGTAGAATCCATGGGACATGACTTGAAAAGACTGAAGTGGGAATAATCAAGTTCCATCCATTTCTCTCAACACCTTAGCCCACCCTATTGTCCTCATCAGCTGTTATAGGTTGATCCATAGCTGGCATGTGTTGGTGAAACCTGAGCCACTTGACGTCTGGCTCGTGGTCTTCTCCTGACCGGCTGTTATTTGACTAGTCTCCTGCAGGCCCAGGCCTGTGGTCTTAATGGGCAACAGCACGGACGCTCCTGTGTCCAGCAGGCAACAGATGCAGTACACGGACAGTGTCAGGTACACAGACTTCTTGAGTGGCACCTGTATGRGCCAAAACAGCTGGAGGTTAGCATTGTTGGGGAGCCCTCGGTGAGGGGGCAGGATGTCTTAGATTTGAATTAAGTACATCTAAAACCGGGTCATTATTAAATGAGTTAGGAGGGCACCCACCTTGGCCATCCCACTGCAGGTCCCGATCCCCATACCCTAAAGAAAGAATAGTTTATACAAATTGTCCTCATGTCCTCAACAGCAGTAGCTGAGATTTTAGATGTCAAGTATCTACTGATGGAAAAATGTAAATATGCTTAACTCAGGTGTGCAGATAAAGGCAACTTGGAATCCCCCAGTGATGAAGGCTCTGAAGACTGTGAGAGCAACCCTGTAGCGAGAGAGAGTATGAGAAATGCCAGCAGAACAGGAATGAAGAAGGGAGTAGTCTCTACAGCCAATCAGGGGTTAACTGAGTCAGTTAAGAGTTAAGGCCCTTGATTACCACAGTTCTCAAATCTCAGACCTGGCCAAGGTGAAGAGGGCACTTACCTCCCAATACAAGAGTACAGGGGCAGAATGCACATCGCCATGCTTTTCTTCCTGCCAATCCGATCGATCACAAACAACGTCACAAAAACTCCTGCAGAGACAGAATAAAAAATTAACAGATATGGCTGTACAGATACAGAATGTCCCACTCATTTAGTATATTTAGGTACTTTTTTGAATTGGTCCCCCGTGGGTATCAAACCCACAACCCTGGCGTTGCAAGTGCCGTGCTCTACWAATTGAGACACTCAACATATCAGCAAAACACARGCTTCCATTCCATTGAATTACTTTTACGAGGTGGTCCACAGTATGTTTTTGTAGTCGTCTAACGTCAAGTAGTTGCATTCCAGGTTGCATTTTGGCTCAATCTTGGCAGTTTGTGTGATGACTGGATGTACAAAACATTTACATGAAGTCAAAGGTTCTAGAAGAGCAACTAGAAGAGCAGGCTTTTGCAGGACTGTTTTACATGTTTGATTGTTAGGGCGGTGCAGGAGTTTCTGCTTATGACTATCAAAAGGGAAGTTTCAACATTTTAAAGAGTAGCATGCAGACCATCTATCACTCACCACTACATGCATCTCCTGCTTGGAATAGCTCAGTGGTCAGGAGGACCAGGCGATTGGTGGAGAAGGCATTGGMAAACCTGAGGCAGAAACCATACAAACACAGAGATCATACGAAGGGCCCAACTCTAAGTTTCAATGGTTTTCAATTTCAGAACTGTGAGGAGAGGATGTACTGGTTGAATCGAGATGGTGAGCTAATGAGATACCAGAATAATGAGAGCAAAATGCACTTACCATATAAACCACGGGAGAATAATGCTTCTGCGRTAATGAGGAGTTAAGAGATCTTGGACCCCACCACGATCCTCCTGCCTCACAAATATGGAAAATGCACACACCCAAGCAAGTGTTGTGAATACACAAATGTAGTTATAAGCTAAGCAAGATGATCTCAGATTAACACTTCCAACATGAATGCACAAACACCACACCAATTATACAGTCTCGCCTGTTTATTGGCAATAAGTTCACCATGGGGCATGGTTTTCCTGTTGTCAGCACGATGCGTCTTAACGATTTCATAGCAATTTCCCGAAAGCACATGGAAGCGGGCACTTTTGGGCAGCCACAGTATCACACACAGACACACACATGAACACAGACATTTACACATGCATATACTGAAACACACTTCATCCACTACCTATGTGTTCAGTAATATGCACCTCAGTGATGCATTTCAACCATTTTGTTTCAGAACCATAGATACCGCAGGTCTCAGTGTAGCAATACTTACAAAACAGAAGGTAACAAAGCTCAGCAGGGGTGCTGTAGACAGGCCAAGCAGCCAGKCCAGCCAATGGTAGGCATGATCCAGATGGCCAGAAGGACCTCGAACAGCGCCAAGTGCCCGGAATATCTGAATCAAGAAAATTGTTGATTGTCTTATTATGAGATAAAACAATCGCAATAATACAAATATGATAAAGGACAGTGGGCAGAACGTACCTCAATCAGCATAATGCAGGTGGTCCTTGACTTCATCAGGAGGAACTCAGAGTACAWCTTCACTCTGAAAGAAAAAGTCAATTAATGAATCTATAAATATGACTTTTAACCCTGATGCAGAGCACAACTATAGGGAATAAATATAAGCACTGCATAGAACATTAGCTGTTATACTGGCAATGGGCGGCCTGGTATTGGTGAAAAAGAATCAGTTACATGATTTTTTTTTTTACTACTTTAACAGTCAGCATTTTAATTATAAAAGGCCGTATATTTTCTGGTTCAGAATAATTTAGTCTGGAACCAGTTCTATAACTGACACGGGACTATAAATACACTTGTTTTGTTCCTGGTTGGAGCGTTATTGTTGCTCTGCTATCATCACAGATCTAACTGTCCCAAGAGAGAATGTGGATGTGCTACAATAACAGTGTGTTCTGTTAATTCAGCCTGATCAGCTCCACTGCACATAACCACATAGGAAAGCTCGGGGTTCAACCCAGGAAAGCTCTGTGTTCAAGGCAGCAGAACTAACGCAGGTGAATTCATGTAGCAGGTTAGGAGAATTAGGTTMATGTTAGGAAAAGGGTTAGGGTTAGGATTAGCTACAACGCTACAGTTTGTCAACAACTGTTGTCCCCGGCGCGACCACTAGATAGAGCTGTTGTAAGCCTACCCCATCTAACCACATCGGTAGAAACGGAAACAAATCATCTGTGGCCACAAATCATCATTATCATAACCATCATATTATATTATTTAACCTTTATTTAACTAGACAAGTCAGTTAAGAACAAATTCTTATTTACAATGATGGCCTACACGATTCCGGACGACGCCGGGCCAATTGTGCGCCGCCCTATGGGACTCCCAATCACGGCCGGTTGTGATACAGCCTGGATTCGAACCAGGGGGTCTGTAGTGACACTTCTAGCACTGAGGTGCCAACAACCTCCTGTGATCATAACACGTGTTGTTGAATTGGTTAAATCTGCTGGTGCATCTTGTATCTCAAATTACAGTCATCCAATAGGAATAAAGCCTGCAGGGAAGGTGAGGGAGGAGTTACATCTATTGTAAACAACTTTTTGGGAGTGGGAGGAACAAGAATGTAAAAGACAATTAACTTAAAACCATTGGCCTCATACTGCCTAATTGTACCATTGTCATTATTATGCATTATGTTTACATACAGATTATACAACACCTTTTACAAATGRTACTTAGGATATGTACAGTACAGAGGAGSCTGGTGAGGGGAGGACGGCTCATAATAATGGCTGGAATAGAGTCAATAGAATTGAATGGTATCAAACATGGAAATGTACATGGTGTGTTTGATACTATCCCAATTATTCCAATCCTTTCCAGCCTATTACTATGAGCCCATCCTCTGATTTAAAGTGCMACCAGTCACCACTGGTACAGTACTTCTATGAAAATAAACACTTTGTTGTAATATCCTAGACTGACAGTAGACGGTGCTCTTGTGTCACACGTTTAATTCTAGTTCAGCCTCACGGTGTGCATTGTGTGAATAAGTGCAACACTGAAAGACCTGCAATAAATCTGGCATCTGAAAATATTTATTCTGAAAATGTTTACAGTTAGAGAAACACCTTGTAGGCACAGGAGTCTATTGTCAGTTTAAAACAGGTGAATCTGCTAAGGCTTTTAACATGTCTGTAATACCTTTACATAAATAATCTTAAATTAAAAATGTTTAGTATTTCTAAAATACATTAACATGTTAAAGTCCTCTATATTACAATATACAATTATTGTTGTAAGGCATGGCTTTAAGAGTCATGTTAGACAGTTTACAAGGAGCAAAGTAAATAAATACAAATGAACAAAACAGAAAACGCTGAGATAATGCCTGCCTAGCAGGACTTTAGTATGACAAATAAACTATCGAGCTACAATAACACAGTCAAATCTGGTAACAAAAAAAGGATTGTTTGCACAAGCTAGTAAAGACTTTTCCTCCACAAGAAATAGATGACAGATGAGTTTCCCCGACAACCTTTTACATATCTTCACAGAAGACAACCTTTACAACATGTAAAAATAAAGTGGCATTGCATTTTACCTCTAAACCATCACACACACAAAAACACTGTATCCTCATCACTCTAAAAATCTGACAGGCCCAATCAAACACGTCTATGCTAGCTGATTTGGGTGCTTCTTAAGTGCTTTGGTGGAGAAACAGGAATCAGTAAAAAAAAAAAAAATCTCTGACATGAAAGAGGCAAGACATCCTGTCAGGTGGGAGAATGTTCAGGATTCTCATACAGTGGGTGTGGGGACATGCAGGTTCAACAGTAGTGGTCTGTCTTGGTGTATATCAGTGTTTAATACACTGTATATCAGTGTATCACAGTCAAAGTCAGAGCAGGGCGACGGCTTGGCCCCCGGCCTCTGTGGTGGTGATGTACTGGAAGGGGACAGCAGGTGCCGGGTCCAGGGTGGTGTACAGCCCTGAAACCTGTAGGTCCACCAGGGGCTGTCCAGTGGTGGGGCCAGGCAGCTCACAGTCAGACAGGCACAGAGGAGAGTGGTTAAACATACTCTCMAGGCTGAAGCCCTCCTCTCTCACCCCCTCCCAWAGRCTCCCTGARAGACAGAAACAAACACATTATAACCCGTTAAAACAAATCATTAACCAAATCATCCTTGGATTAAAACAGTTATGTTCAATTCTATCTGTTTTCATAAAGGTGTTCAACAAATATGCCATTATTMATTTTAAACATACAGTAACATCCCTCCGATATTCATAATAACCCACCGGCAAACTCCATGATACTAGTGTCCAGAGCGTCCACATCTGCTGTGACGTCAGGGTGGAGGCTGTACAGACTGTGGTTGTTGGCTTGTCTGTAGGGCTGCTGCTGGATGAAGGGGGTGTGGGAGTAGTCTGGGACCGCGTGGAGGGGAGGGGTCCGGGCGGGAACAGGGGAGCTGGGGTCTCCTAGCAGRGTGGGATTCTGGGCCTGGAGGTGGAAGGGGAGGGATGTCTGCAGAAGCCCAGACAGAGGGGAACCACAGGGGCTAGAGGGGACACACGTCATCCTGGGGTCACAAGGGTTCCTCCGACAGCCATCCGGTCGGTCTGTGATCAGCCTGTCCAGCTCATCTGAGACATGAACATTAGCAGTAAACAATGAGTTCACACTGAGTGTACAAAACATTAGGAAAACCTGCTCTTTACATGACATAGACTGACCAGCTGAATCCCGGTGAAAGATATGATCCCTTATTGATGTCACTTGTTAAATCCACTTCAATCAGTGTAGATGAAGGCGAGGAGACGGGTTAAAGGTTAAAGGATTTTTAAGCCTTGAGACAATTGAGACATATCTTGTGTATGTGTGACATTCAGAGGGTGAATGGGCTAAACAAAAGATTTGAGTGCCTTTGAATGGGGCATGGTAGTAGGTGCCAGACGCACAGGTGTGTGTGTCAAAAACTCCAACGCAGCTGGGTTTTACACGCTCAGCAGTTTCCCGTGTGTATCAAGATTGGTCCACCACMCAAAGGACATCCAGCCAACTTGACAGAACTGTGGGAAGMACTGGAGTAAACATGGGCCAGCATCCCTGTGCGTTTCTTTTGACAGCATGTAGAGTCCATGCCCCATYGAATTGAGGCTGCTCTTAGGGAAAAAGGGGGTGCAACTCAATATTAGGAAGGTGTCATTAATGTTTTGTACACTCAGTGTACATAAGCAATATGTACTGTTTTTTCATTAGAATGGCTAATTGCCACAATATGGCTAGTCTTTTCTCGTCTGCTCTACCATCCTCACCTGGGTTGGCCATGCTGCGRCGGATGGCAGTCAGGTCCTTGCGTTTCMRCTTCTGCATCTCTTCCTCCATCTTGTTGATCTTGGCTGGGTTGAGGGCCCACAGACAGCCCTTACGAGTGGAGGAGGAGCCTCCTTGCTTGTTCTCTTCCTTTTGAAAGCACTTGTTCAGAGACAGGTTGTGTCTCACAGAGTTCTTCCAGCCGTCAGGCGCCGTCTGTAAGGTAGACCATCACTTCAACACATACTGAAAATATACATTGTTGCCGATGTTTCCAAACTTCCATGAGCCCAGATAATCTCATGTGTGTAAAGAGGCATCTCCCTGCTCCTCACCTTGAAGTAAGGGAAGTGCTCCTTCATGAAGCAGTAGATCTCACTGACAGGGAGGCTGCCTGTCCGGCTGTTCTTCAGAGCCATAGCAATCAGGCAGCTGGCGAAAACAGTCAAATATCATCCATTTTCATTTTTGCTCAGTTCCAATTGTGTCTTCTTTTTTGATAGTCCCTTTACGAACTGTGTTAAAACTGTACCGATTAAATGTCAATGTAAACTGACCAAGTTAATGTGTTAGTGTGTCCTACCTGTAGGAGTAGATAGGTTTGGGGAAGGAATTAGGTTGTTGTAGGAGATCCTGGTTGCTGTGGGGGTTGGTGATGCTCATGCCTCCTGCTTGCTGCTCATACAGGTTTTGGCTATGGTAGGAGGGGCTGTTATACAGGCTGCTGGGGGAATGCTGGGAAAAATAAAACCAATAAACTTATTAGGCCCTCCTTGCATTAATTACGAGTTATAGAGAGATACAGAGAAATACAATATACATCACTCTGTCATAAACTCTTATGTTCATAAGAGTTCAGAAACATTTCTTAACATTTCTGTGGATGTTACCTGTTGGASAGCCTGAKCTGGGCTGTAGGCCTGCTGGGGGGWGTGGTAGTAGTGGGCTGGGGAGGACTGGTATCCTGAGGCAGGCATACCACTTCCYGGGCATCCTCCTGTCATCTGAAAGATAAAGACTCATATGAAGKGAAGAACATGGATCATTACAAATAACAAAGACAAATACAAAAAAAACTGAAGGCTTTGGAGTACTTACATTTCCATTTTGATTGTTGAGGTAGTTCATTCCAATATAACTGTTCTGCATGTTGCTATGGGGAGGGACAATGGTGTCATGTCCTAGTGCTGTATTCATGTTTCTGTGCTGGTCTGAACCTGGGTGAAGCTCCAGTGGGCTGCTCTGGGGTTCTGTGTTGTTGAAGGCCAGTCTGCCTGTGGCCATCTKCTGCAGCCTGTGTACGTCCACGGTGGTGAGCCAGGATAGAGACTGCAGRTCCCCTGGCAGCTCCTCACTCTGCTGGGACAGCTCAGTGGTCAGCAGCCTGATCGACAAACAAAGGAACTGCTTAACATCTTCTGTAAGGGAGCTGAGTTACCCCTGCAGCCCTCAGTTTATAGAAAAGTCACAGACTGAAACTTCAKTCATGGATTCCATGTTTCRTCACAAYATTGTTTTGAATGTTCATTTTAGGACTGATGCCCAGCTGAGCATTCTACTCAATGCAGTGACAATAGGTGCTGATGAAGACTGCAGGTCCCCTGGCAAAGTGCATTACCATGTCTTGGAAGCACGATGACATTAGAAAAGGAGTCAAGATTTTTTTAGTAGGACAAGCTTTTGTCATCTTTGCTATGTCGCTTTCCAGTTCCTGAAAATAAAAAAGAGCCGCACACTCTAGGAGCTCAGATGCAAAAATATTTAATTTACCAACGTTTCGACAGGCAAGCTGTCTTCATCAGGGTACAATCACAGACACTGCGGGATGACTCGTTTATATATAGTGTCAAGACACACAGGTGTCTGTAATCATGGCCAAGAGTGGCCTAATATCATTGGTTAATTTCTCATATTAAAATGGCATAGAAAGAGCAACATACAATAAATACAAATGGATAGCATACGATCATAGACTCACTAAAGACCACACAAGCCTACAAACAACCACAATGGCAAAGTCACAACAAACACAACAATCACAAGAATGGCTTCAGATCAAAGTCCACGTTAAGACCGAAGGGAGCAAGGGTCTTTAAATTAAATATCCAAGCAGCCTCTCGTCTTAACAATAAATTATCAAGGTCACCCCCTTTCCTAGGGAGGGTGACATGTTCGATGCCAATATAACGCAAAGATGAAATCGAGTGGCCTGCCTCCAAAAAGTGGACCGCAACTGGGTAGGTCAAGTTTTTGCACCTAATGGTGCTACGATGCTCTGAGATACGTACTTCCAGAACTTTCCAGTTCCTGACACTCAAAAATAATGTAATGTTACATCCGGTGCCCACTGCTCCATTTAATAAATTAAATGTATTTATAAAGCCCTTTTAACATCAGCCGATGTCACAAAGTGCTTATACTGAAACCCAGCCTAAAACCCCAAACAGCAAGCAATGCAGATGTAGAAGCACATTGGCTAGGAAAAACTCCCTAGAAAGGCAGGAACCTAAGAAGAAACCTAGAGAGGAACCTGGCTCTGGGGGGTGGCCAGTCCTCTTCTGACTGTGCCGGGTGGAGATTATAACAGTACATGGCCAAGATGTTCAAACGATCATAGATGACCAGCAGGGTCAAATAATAATAATCASAGTGGTTGCAGAGGGTGCAACAGGTCAGCACCTCAGGAGTAAATATCAGTTGGCTTTTCATAGCCAATCATTCAGAGTTAGAGACAGCAGGTGCGGTAGAGAGAGAGTCAAAAACAGCAGGGCTGGTGAACAGGTCAGGGTTCCATAGCCGCAGGCAGAACAGTTGAAACTGGAGCAGCAGCATGACCAGGTGGACTGGGCTGAATCACATATACACAGGGGCACCCCCACAATATTCAAAGTGTGGAGTAGGGTCGGGTACACTGTGCACATTGTCTGCAACAGTTGGTCTGGCCATTGAATAATGATTAGTTATTCAAACGACAGTCCCCAGCCCTGTGGCACGTGGCTCTATTGTTTCCAGAGGGCTGTTCCCTACACTCCACCCCCAAGATGACCAGAGCCTGCATTAATCTGATTGAATGACAGCTAATTGACAAGGGAGTTAAACGAGAACCATCTGCCTCTCTGTCAACACCAGACMCTCTGCACTACAGCCAACCGCTCTAATGCAGGAGAGCCTGGAAAGCAGGCTTAATGCTGTTGACTCTTCTAAACAGACATTAAAATAACATGCCATCAGTCTGGCCTTACATTTGGTTAGCTTAGTTCACAGTAGTTAGTATTTTACTGGGAATCTTCTTTTTCACAGTTACAAACGTAACATTTCAGCTCCACCAACACATTGTTATCAGTAGGCAGATTGGKTGAGTTCATTTTGCATGGCTTGGTGCCCCGGGTGGGTGGAGTTTACACATTTTAGACCATTCCATTGGTCCTTAAATGAGATCTACACCCACCTGGTGAACTTGGCAATGCAAAAATGAACTGGCCCATTCTTATGTTTTGTCAGATGATAAAAACAAAGTGTTGCTTGGAGACCCTGTGTGGTCAATGTCATGCCCACAAACCAGAAAGGTAATGGTTAACTATAAGTTCTATAATGTAAAAACCCAGTCTATAAACTGTAGTAGGCCATACAATTACAAGTTTGATTGTGATTCATTTGACAGTCAGGTTTTGGTCAATGTCTTGAATTAACTCCATTGTAAGTAGGTTAAAGACTGAAGAGCTGATCTGGTTTTCAATCCATGAGCCATAGGCTATAAGTTAAGAAACTAGTTAAGAAACATAAGAAATTAGCCTACAGTGAGAACATTACAATAAAGTTACATTACTGTGGGAACAGAATATCCAGCATGAAAAAAATTACTGTAGTTTATTCAATTACAATTTGGCTGAAAATCTCCAAACTTGGTTGCTTCAAAAGTAACTTCACATAAAATCTGAAAAAACACAAACCTTTTTGAGGGAAACATCCATGTAACAGTGCCACAAAGAATACCCCTCAATTCAGATAAGCACAAAATAATGATTCCTTCTGAAGTAAAAATCCCTTCTTCACTGTCAACAATGTCGCTAGGGGAACTCCAAATAAACACAATGAGAAGGCTATAGACAAGCAGGTCCAGTGCACTGAGCAATTATGTCGCTGAGGGGAGCTAAGCTCTGATTGACGAGGAGAAAAGTTGTTCTTTACTCTCTCCGCTGTAGGAAGAAGTGTTCGACGTGTGAACGATGTGTCCACCACCTTTGCTTACCAGTACAAATTAGACAGGCAGTCAAGCAAGTCCTCCCCCAAGGGTTTCTACAAGCAGTGTCCCCTTGTTTCTATTTTGAGGCCACCCCTCCCAAGTCCCCAGCACCAGACAGCCAGGGATAGATCCACCCCTTGCCCCAACAGTGGGACAGAAAACAGAGCTGACGGGCTCTGACATATCTATTCAGACCTAACATGATTAATTGTAATGTTTTTTTTGTGTGCATATTGTCAGACACACACACACAGAGAAAGAGAAGGGGGGAGTGAGAGAGAGTGTGAAAGTTAAAGATATAACGTTATATATATATATATTGTAATGACCCGGCTGGGTCATAAAGGGAAAAGAGACGGACTCTAGGTGTGCAGGTCAGAACACAGGTTTATTCATAAACTGGGCTATTGTTCCGGCCACAACCCACGCCGCTAAATGCCGAACGTACACAATGTTACCCTGTCGGGTCAAGAGTCACTCTCATAGGAACAGATCAAGGCACGAACAGAAGAGAGAGAACAATGAGACAGTAATCCCTATTTATGCATTTCCAAATCCCGCGTTATTACCCATCATACCCCCCCAACCTTTCCATCTGTCCTGACATATTTAACCCCTGCTAGTAGCCATGAGAACCATAACACACCCACAAACACAGAACACAATACCGGGTCGTTACAATATATATAGATTGAGAGAGAGAGACTCCTTGCAAACCATAACTTGAAGGTGTGCCTGCCAAGCTTTTCAGAGTTAATTCAGACCCGTGACAACCTGGTGAAGTATCATCATCTAGCTTTACATGACATCCTGTGATGAGGTGTGATGAATGATTAACGTTAACGTTACTTTCWGAATTTATGAAAATCGCTGTCATGCTGGCGCGGTGGTATCATCTGGCGCGATGGTATCATCTCCTACAAAATAAATAGTCAGTTAGCTAACCTTAGTTGACAAACCTGGCACACTGCCAGCCAACAGCTAGGTAGCTAACCACAGTGACAATGCTAGCTTTACATTTACACAAGTAGGTACGTAACATTAGCTGTTTCAACTAACGTTAGTTACCAGACCCATACCTGACTGTCTAACTAGCTAGCTACAGTAGCTCGTTTCGTTTCAACCTAGCTCCCAATGCTAGTATGAGAAATGTATTTACTTTGACAGCTAACTTAGCTAGCTAGATATCAGACACGTTATATGAAATGTAAAAACAACTATGTAAACAACTCCTTGCCAACCTGTTCTGAACGAATCAACCCTGGGTTTGAGTCCATTCATTAACCTTCCAAACCGTTTTAAAACTCTCTCTTCTGTCACGGACTGCCTGTCCAGTGTGTCCACTGCACTCTGGCAAGGAGCTGTTCATCAGCACCACTGTCTGGTTCCAATTTTGATCCGGCGCGCTTGCCCGCGCGGTTTGATGAGCTGCAGCGGGAAGGTGGTCGAGGAGGCGCAGAGAGGAGAGGCAGTAACGTCAGTCTCAATGWTAGCAGTGAAATAAACACCAGTGAAAGCAGACAACAACATAGATATGTGGGAATGATGGTCATTTTAAGGGAAGGGCATTAAMCAGTTTGTAGACTGAAAATTGACYGCAAGAAGCCCAAACAGATATCATGTTGGACTAAAACATAATAATTTCAAACATTGCTTACGTTTGTTTACGATCACGTGTCTCTCTCTGTATTATGGATGGGATTGGGAATACTTGGGAACATATTTCACTTGGAGCTGATTTCCTGGCRTGTTTTTTTTTTGCAGAGAAAACTTGGGGGGCCAAATAAAACCACCCRCTAGCCAAATTCAGTTGGGGAACCCTGGCCTTGGCCCTCCTCTCGAATCCCTGTATTTGAATACTTTGTTCATTGTCAATTAATGGAATGCGCATTCCCCCCCTTCCAAACAACTCTTACAAGTACATCAGAACAAGCATTTCCCATTAGTTAATAATGCCAACACACTCTGAGTTGTGCAACTTGCCCCTCCCCTCCACCTGACATAGGCCTACTTTTGGAACAGAGACGACAWGTTATCAACAGCAGCCAGCAGAAAATGATTAGGCAACTGTATATTGTGTGSATCATTATCATTCTGATGTAGCCTATATGGTAACCTTAAGCTTACTTTCAATAGTTCCAGCCAGAGAAGTGTTAGAATGACAGTGTATGCCTTTTTACTACCCAGAGTATGATTCTATGTATATTGCAATAATATTTTATCACATTGGGGATTTGTCTGTCTGCTAGGCATTCTGTCTAGCCCTCTCTGCAGAACATCACAGGGGGAAAAAACAGAAGRAGAAAATTAGGAMACCATGACAGCCAGTTTGCAAGGGCTGTTGCATTATGGGATGTCCATAAATCCAGGTGCTATAGGTAAGGATGTGTGTCCTAATGTAACATTTATGGAGCTGCTCTCGCCCTTGTATCAGGCTCCCACTTCTCAGCAAGCATCCCTTAACACACAGCTGAGCTGCCCTTCGCCTTCTCTGTCCTATCCAGATCTGATTCAGCTTCTATCGACCTGGACTGGACTGGTCAGRACAACCTGACCAGAAGAATGCTCACATTATATAAAACCATGTACAGTTGAAGTCRGAAGTTTACATACACCTTAGCCAAATACATTTAAACTTTTTCACAATTCCTGACATTTAATCCCAGTAAAAATTCCCTGTTTTAGGTCAGTTAGGATCACCACTTTATTTTAAGAATGTGAAATGTCAGAATAATAGTAGAAGGAATTATTTCAGCTTTTATTTCTTTCATCACTATTCCCAGTGGGTCAGAAGTTCACATACATCCAATTAGTATTTGGTACATTGCCTTTAAATTGTTTAACTTGGGTCAAACATTTCGGGTAGCCTTTCACACAGCTCCAAATAATTCTGTGAATTTTAGCCCATTCTCCTGACAGAGCTGGTGTACTGAGTCAGGTTTGTAGGCCTCCTTGCTCGCACACGCTTTTTCAGTTCTGCCACAAATTTTCTATAGGATTGAGGTCAGGGCTTTGTGATGGCCACTCCAATACCTTGACTTTGTGTCCTTAGCCATTTTGCCACAACTTTGGAAGTATGCTTGGGTATTGTCCATTTGAAGACCAATTTGCGACAAGCTTTAACTTCCTGACTGATGTCTTGAGATGTTGTTCAATATATCCACATATTTCCCTGCTCATGATGCCATCTATTTTGTGAAGTGCACCAATCCCTCCTGCAGCAAAGCACCCCCACAACATGATGCTGCACCCCATGCTTCTTGTTGGGATGGTGTTCTTCGGCTTGCAAGCCTCCCCTTTTTCCTCCAAACATAATGATGGTCATTATGGCCAAACAGTTCTATTTTGTTTCATCAGACAGAGGACATTTCTCCAAAAAGTACGATCTTTGTCCCCATGTGCAGTTGCAACCGTAGTCTGACTTTTTTATGGCGTTTTGGACAGTGGCTTCTTCCTTGCTGAGCGCCTTTCAGGTTATGTCGATATAGGCTCAGTTTACTGTGGATATTAGATACTTTTGTACCTGTTTCCTCCAGCATCTCACAAGGTCCTTTGCTGTTGTTTCTGGGATTGATTTGCACTTTTCGCACCAAAGTATGTTCATCTCTAGGAGACAGAACGCGTCTCCTTCCTGAGCGGTATGGCAGCTGCGTGTCCCAGGTGTTTATACTTGCGTACTATTGTTGTTACAGATGAACGTGGTACCTTCAGGCGTTTGGAAATTGCTCCAAGGATGACACAGACTTGTGGAGGTCTACAATTTTCTTTCTGAGTCTTGGCTGATTTCTTAGATTTAACATGATGTCAAGCAAAGAGCACTGAGTTTGAAGATAGTCCTTGAAATACATCCACAGGACACCTCCAATTGACTCAAATGATGTCAATTAGCTTATCAGAAGCTTCTAAAGCCATGACATCTATTTCTGGAATTTTCCAAGCTGTTTAAAGGCAGAGTCAATTTAGTGATGTAAACTTCTGACCCACTGGAATGTGATACAGGGAACTATAGTGAAATAATCTGTCTCTAAACAATTGTTGAAAAATTACTTGTGTCATGAACAAAGTAGATGTTCCTAGCACTTGCCAAAACTATAGTTTGTTAGCAAGAAATATTGGAGTGGTTGAAAAACGAGTTTTAATGACTCAACCTAAGTGTATGTAAGCTTCCGACTTCAACTGTACATGTACAAAGGTACAAAGATATTTGTCATTTGACTTTCAATGCATGTTGAACAATTTTTCAATATCTCCAAATAACCTTCCCACTATCTCTACTATTTGAGTGTTACTAAACTTTTGAAATGATTTACTACTCCAGAAATGCTCTATCAGTGCATTGTCATACTTTTATTGAAATTTCTATATCAAACAGCCACATTTACATACAAAAATAACCACTTTTCAGATAAACAAACGAGCTGCAATTTCAATGCTGTAGCTAAGTGAAATTGCATTTAACCTAAATGATTGCGTTTTAGAATCATGTTATTTAATTGCCATCAGCTGTATCATTTGGCCATGGTATACTAGCAGAAGTTTCTTGCTCACTGAACATGGCTGAGATTCAGAAGGCTACTACGTAACCTGGCTAGTCTTGACCATTAGAGACCAGCTCTCTCATCAGCTATCTATTAGCTCCAATAAATAAAGCATTAGTTGAATGCTGAGTTGTATGGACTAATTGAGCAGGTCAATATTAATTTGCTATCCTGTGATGCTAGTCCATGCCTTTAAGGAGCAGATTGTGCTTGTAATTGGTCAGTATGTTAACCATGATTTCGAGAGTTAAGGGGTTACCAAATATGCTGATGTAGCTGGTTTTGTGTGTTGTGTGGTAGTGTATCTACCTGTGTGTTATGGTGTGCGGGGGGGGGGGGGGGTCTTTGGTAACATTGGTGCCCTGCTGCAGAGAGGTGTGTGTATTGTTGGCAAAAATGTGTGGTTAAGTGCCTGTGTTAGGGCACAACGCCTGATTTGAACGGAACCCTTCAGGTTAAAGGCCAGCTTCTCTAACTTCAAGGCTACTGCTGCCCCCTATTGATGATAAGGTAGAACAATGAAAAAACATTGCTGTGTACGGGATCTGATATCCCATTTCATTGAACGATAGAATGAGAGTAAGGTAGGACAGAGGTTGGTTGAGGATGATGACCTTACCGCTTGACTGGAGTGGACTTTGATGACTAGGGTATACGGCTTGTTCCCCCTATTACAGAGACATAAAGTGTCAGGAAGAGGAGAAAATTAGAGTTTGTGTGAGAGAGGGGAAAGAGGGCTGATGTGTGGGGTTATCAAATCGTAGCCCTTAAACTCAGCATGAACTCTGTAATGGGAAAATCAACCCCCTAACTCTGGTGTAATTGGATTTTACAGGGACTCATGTTAAATCCGAGAGCTSTGGGTAGGTAGCACAAAGCTTGTTAAGGCTAGACAAGCCTAAACACAGGCTGGAGGGGCAGGGAGCACAGGACGTGTGGTGTGATTGTGAATATATGGGTGGGTATTTGGTAGGGGGCTGCAACCAAACAGAAAATGAACTGCTCAAAATGGTTCAGTGTTTCCCATAAATTACCTTAAAAGTTACAGTAGTCTCTGGGAATGTAAGCCTCTATGTAACATTGTTTGGAAAGTATATAACTTAAGTTGATATGGTGGGAGTCAAGTTATCCCTTCTGTTCTGATTTTTAGTAGTGTCTAAAATGTATGTTCTTTGTTTTGAATGTCTCCTCTCTGTTTAATCAGTGTGGCTGTAATGCAAGATGCCTTTGTTAATGTTTACAGGATGCTCAACTTTACATTTTAAACCGTCGGAATGAGAGGGCAATGTTACGCTTCTGTCAAGCCTGTCACAACCCAACACATTACTTAGTACTAATCCACAAGACAGGGAAGGTGATCATCTATACTTTTTTTYCTTAATCTTAAATAATCGTTCTGGATAACAATGTCGATCAATAACTTATTTATGGTTAGTTAAATCATGTATGATCTGTTTGAATGAAAATTAGAACAAACTTGATATATATTCTTTAAGATGACAGGGAAAACCAGCATAGTACTATATGTCCCTCTTACTGCAGCACAGGCTGGTATTGACAGCAGTTTTAAGATGCACTGAGAGGACAATAGTTTCATCCCAACAGGCCTGTTACTGTAGCTTCACCTTGGTATTTATGAGTGGTTTATAATTAGTCAGAAATGTATCTGCCTAATCAAAGATCAGTAACACAATACCTGCACTGTCATTTTATGTGAGGAGAAGGACGAGGAGGGGGGCTTGGAGCAGATTGTTTCTGAATCCTTATGTTTTACAGGCACGCATACACACACTGACGCACACACCCATGCATGCACACACACACACCCACACAAACACACAGTGTGTGTCAATGGACACTCATGTGAAGCACTGAATAAGACCTTCCTGCCTAGGCTTCATGAATGATGAACTAACATTCTAGAGACTCTCCATTAGCCAACTAGCTCAGTATTGGTCTTCCAGCAGCAATGTCTTCAAGAACCGTGTCTCAGCATGCATCACTCAGCCTGTGATCTCAGCTCATCATGCTTCACGTGTCTCAGACAGCCATCGTACTGAGCGTATGTACTCACATATGCCTATCTCAGCGTCAAGCAGCATATCAATGGTCTCAGCGATGCATGGTCTCAGCGTGTTCTCAGCATGCATGTTCTCAGCGTGTCTCAGCATGAACTTCACATGTTCTCAGACATGTCTCCAGCAGTGCATGCTCTCAGCGTGTCATCAGCATACATCTAAGAACTAACAGCATGCAAATCAAAGGTCTCACGTGTCTACAAGCAACTGATCATAAAACGTCTACAATTCAGTAAATAAACCAAAAATTAAAAAAAGATCCCTAGACAGGAGTATACACAGAAGTAAGTCTCAATGTATATGTCTACAAGCATGCATGTCTCAGCATGGCATGATCCTATCACAGTAAAAATAAAAAAATCCCAGACAATGACTCGCAATGTACTCAAGCATTAAAGGGATTACTCAGCAAAGCTGAAAGGTACAAGCAAAAAAAAAAAAAAAGCAAATAAAATACAAATCAGGCATACAAATGATGCCAGCTAACCACATAATAACAAATAAAAGCTTCAGCATCAATTATCATCCCAAGCATAGCATAGACTAGCGTAGCAAGCTCACAAATGTAACAGGCAAATGTCTTCAGCAGTCTCAGCATGCGTGTACCAACGTGTCCAAGCTCATGAACTCAGACATAGACAGAACCAGACAAACAACGCACCACCAGAAAAGTAACATACTAACACCAATGGAAAACTTCACCCACGAAATCCGCTGACACACCCCAGAGAATACACTGCCAGCTGTCAGAGACACATTGAAAGATACAGAGACAAGGAAATCAGCAAGTGTGACAATGGTATAACGGGTGTCAAAGGGACAAACCCTCGTCGAGTCGACCAAGGCTAAAGAAAAGCCAGAAATGAGAGTTCCTCAGTGCTAGAACAGCTCCAGGACAAGTCCCTCTTTACTGCAACGTACGATAGTTCTATAGTTGTTGATCCATTACAAGACAGATCAACCATACTCACATGGCTTTGGAGATGAGTGAGAGTAAATTACTGCTTTTGTTGTTTTATGTGTCTGTGGCTTTCCCTCGTTTGAATTATGAACGGCATATTTGGAAAAGTTGCAAAGACAAAAATAACTGTATCCCCAATAGTTATTTATTATTTGTTGTCATTGAGCAGACCCTCAGAGTGACTTACAGGAGCAATTAGCGTAGTATGCCTCTCACCACTATTGAAGAACCACCACCTTTAACTCAAACCTTCCCAAGCTTGATAAAAAAAATATCTAATACAGTGGTAAAATACATACTGTTTATGGTACTGTTTTCTACCACATTATAGTATGCTGTACTTGATCTCTACAATTGAAGCTATAAAAAGGAACCATTGTAGGATGAGATACAGAACCGTGACTCTCAGGTTTCTCTGGACACCTGGAGCCCCCWAAACATGTGTGTGTTGCCATGGGTGATGTGATGTGTGGTGTCAGTCTGTGGCCCATGAGGAGTGCTCTCTTTCAGGAGCCTAACGSCCACTTTGTGACAGAGTAACAGGATCCTGTCCCAAAGTGGAGAGCCTGGGACAATGGGCTGGCCTCTGGGGTGATGGCCGCTTGGTCAGATAGGCTTTCCTGTTCCGCTTTAGCCTGCCATTAAATATAGGTGTGTTGTTGTTCATTTTCCACCTTTGCTAGTGTCATCCCTCTCTACCCACATCTATTTCTCTCCAAATATCTCTCTCTATCCCTCTTTCTCTCCATCCCCCCTCTCTCTCTCCACCCTCTCACTCCAAATCCCTCTCTCTCTATATACTTCTCCACATCCCTGTCTCTCTACATCCCTGTCTCTCTACATCCCTGTCTCTCTACATCCCTGTCTCTCTACATCCCTGTCTCTCTACATCCCTGTCTCTCTCCATTCTTTGTGTGAGTTATCACCTGTTTCAGACTTTTTGAAAAGATGTCACTCTCGCCTGTTTGCCATTACCATTAGGTACCATTAATGTGTATCATTTAATGGTCCTTCCGTTTTCAGCAATTAAGAGTGTGTCAAACAAGTGCAAAGATAAACTTTATTTCACACAAGCATGTACGCGCGTACTCGCGCACAGAGCGAGAGAATGGAATTTCAAGACATTTTCACGTTCAATGTGGATAAGAAGGGTCCAGTTCCCTTGTTTATGTTAAGGAAGGGAGAAAGGGAGGTTTGAACCCCATCGCCTCCTTCTGTTTTGTCAGATTGATTCTGACATCTCAAATGGGGCGCCTTCAGTGATGTTGTTCACCTGTCTCATTGGTTTAACATGATGCTGGGCTGGGAGGAGATCGGAGGGAGGGATTCTGGAGGGGAGGAGAGTGCAAAATAAATAGTAGCTCAAAGGTGGGAGAAATCAACCCCCCACCTCTTCCACATCCCTAACCCAGTTACCCACATTCCTTGAGGAACGGAATAACAATTCAGTAGTAATGAAATCAGAAGACTAAAAAATATGTTCTATTGTTTTGTTCCTCATGATAACTATAGGTGTCATAGCTCAGCAAGTTTGAGACCATTACTTCTCCTTATAGTCTGTTCCTTGACATATAAATACTTGATTTTGGGGTTCACATATTAGAAGAATACACCCCCCCATCACCCAACCGTCACCCAAACCCCCTGTTGTGCTTTCTCTTGCTCTGTCGTTCCCCTCAGCATTACCCTGCTTGCAGTAAATAGGCCAAAACTCTTTTGTGTTTTGACTGCTGAGTGTGAAATTGACTGTGACGTTGAATGTTTTCTAATGAATAATTACTGAATAGACATACTGGCTGAATGTGTGAACTGGATTGTAGACTGCTCTTTAAAAAGGTTTCCACCTTCTTATTCACATGACCAAAAATGCTTTTCACATACAARATGGATTGGAGGGGCATCTTTTAATGGATGTTTTCCCAACATTACAGAAAATTGAAAAAGCCTTTCTTGCAGTTCAGGGGAAAAAGTACTATAGAATTGAATAAAAKAGGTTTTCAGTGTTGCAGAGCTGGCAACCATGTAAGATGTGACAGGTTGCTGTGCCAGGTAGAGGGTGGGAGAATGGGGGTTGGAAGAGGAAGGTTTTTTTTTTTCTTAGAGTGGTGGATTGAAAATGTTTTTTGCACTTCTCTGCCCCCATGTGTTCTCAGAAACACCTCCTGGAGGGCTCGTGTTTTAGGCAGCTTTAGACTTCTGTGTCTTCTGGTAGCATGGTGGAGGTCTGGGTGTGAGCCTTCGGACCATGAGCTTTCAAATCATGCCCCTACGTTTACCACACAGCTCCTATAGTAAACTATTCACTGTAGCTCAGAAGATACACATATAAACTCAGCAAAAAAAGAAACGTTCAGGACCCTGTCTTTCAAAGATAATTTGTAAAAATCCAAATAGCTTCACAGATCTTCACTGTAAAGGGTTTAAACACTGTTTCCCATGCTTGTTCAAGRAACCATAAACAATTAATGAACATGCATCTGTGGAACGGTCGTTAATTGCCTACCGTCTGTAAGCTGTTAGTGTCTTAAGGTCACAGTTATGAAAACTTAGGACACTAAAGAGGCCTTTCTACTGACTCTGAAAAACACCAAAAGAAAGATGCCCAGGGTCCCTGCTCATCTGCGTGAACGTGCCTTAGGCATGCTGCAAGGTGGCATGAGGACTGCAGATGTGGCTAGGGCAATAAATTGCAATGTCTGTACTGTGAGACGCTAAGACAGTGCTACAGGGAGACAGGACGGACAATCGATCGTCCTCGCAGTGGCAGACCACGTGTAACAACACCTGCACAGGAATCAGGTACACCGAACATCACTCCTGCGGGACAAGTACAGGCATGGCAACAACAAAACGTCCAAGTTACCACCAGGAACGCACAATCCCTCCATCAGTGCTCAAACTGTCCGCCAATAGGCTGAGAGAGGCTGGACTGAGGCTTGTAGGCCTGTTGTAAGGCAGGTTCCTTACCAGACTCACCGTAACAACGTCGCCCTATGGGCACAAACTCACCGTCGCGACCAGACAGGGACGACAAAAGTTGCTCTTCACTGACTAGTTGTGGTTTTTCCACCAGGGGTGATGGTTGATTTGTGTTTATCACAAAGGAATGAGCGTTACACCGAGGCCTGTACTTCTAGAGCGGGATCGATTTGGAGGTGGAGGGTCCGTCATGTTCTGGGGCGGTTGTCACAGATCATCGGAAGCTTGTTTTCATTACAGGCAATTCTCAACGCGTGCGTTACAGGAAGACATCCTCCTCCCTCATGTTGCGTACCCTTCCTGCAGGCTCATCCTGACATGACCCTCCGCATGACAATGCCACCAGCCATACTGCTCGTTCTGTGTGTGATTTCCCTGCAAGGACAGGAATGTCATTGTTCTGCCATGGTCAGCGAAGAAGCCTGGATCTCATCGTCATTTAGACGCTGGGACCTGTTGGATCGGCGGTGAGGCAGGCCCATTCCCCCCAGAAATGTCCGGGAACTTGGTGGAAGAGTGGGGTAACATCTCACAGCAAGAACTGGCAAATCTGGTGTAGTCCATGAGGAGGAGATGCACTGCAGTACTTAATGCAGCTGGTGGCCACACCAGATACTGACTGTTACTGTTATTCAATTTCTGTTAGTCACATGTCTGTGGAACTTGTTCAGTTCATGTCTCAGTTGTTGAATCTTATGTTCATACAAACATTTACACRTTAAGTTTGCTGAAAATAAACGCAGTTGACAGTGAGAGGACGTTTCTTTTTTTGCTGAGTTTAGCTCTGAGAGAGTACATATTTTTATCGGTTTAAGTAGATGACAAGTACATTAGAGTGTCTAGTTTGAGAAACAGACGCCTCACAAGTCCTTAACTGGCAGCTTCATTTAATCATACCAGCAAAACACCAGAATCAATGTCAACAGTGAAGAGGCGACTCCGGGATGCTGGCCTTCTACATTGGAAATACCAAAACCCTGAAGAATGACAACTCAARMCACTTTGGGAAGTACATGGACATTCAGTTTGATCACGTGGTAAGTGCCAAGAGGTTGAGCACAGAATTCCCATAGTAAAACATCAGAGGAACATTAAAACAAATCCGCACGTCAATGACTGTTCGATCTTTAATGGTCTGTCCTCCCCCTAGGGGGAAGCTGTTGGTGGCCACATCCTCAGTTATCTACTGGAGAARTCCCGGGTGGTGCATCAGAACCATGGAGAGAGACACTTCCACATCTTCTACCAGCTAGTGGAGGGAGGAGAGGAACTGTCAGTGCTACAGCTACCTGGTACAGGTGGGAGAGGTAACTTATCAATGCTACAGCTACCTGGTACAGGTGGGAGAGGAACTGTCAATGCTACAGCTACCTGGTACAGGTGGGAGAGGTAACTTATCAATGCTACAGCTACCTGGTACAGGTGGGAGAGGTAACTTATCAATGCTACAGCTACCTGGTACAGGTGAGGACCTTTACAATTGAACAGTATGAATATGTATAAAAGAGACGAACAATCAACGTTTCCATGGAGTGGGCCGGCATCATCAAGACAGTTATCTCCTGTCTCATCCAGGGGGAATGTGCCAAAGTCAGCTCAATCAATGACAAGAGTGACTGGAAGACGGTACGGAAAGCCCTCAGTGTCATAGAGTTCAGTGAGAGCAATATAGAGGTGAGTCCTAATCTCTCTATCATATCATTTATCATGAATTATCACTTATGACCAACCGRTATCTTCTCTGGCCGATGATGTAGAGCCTGTTTGCAATCATTGCTAGTGTACTTCACCTGGGAAATGTTAAGTTTGTGGCTGACACTCTGGGATACGCCACTCTCAACAGCAGTCYAGAGATACATTGGCTGTCCWAGGTGAGACATATTCTGACAGMAWACTACACACTAATGGACAGTCACTCAATTTAGCAGTACTTATACCACAGAAAACTGCCAGAGTACTCTCTATTTTCAGACATTATTACAACTTTTCATTCGCAATGAGAGTATTTGGTGATGTGTGATTGGTTGTTTTTCTATTGTGTAGTTGCTAGGYATTCCTGCACAGGTGATACAGGTTGGATTGACCCACAGGAAGGTTGAGGCAAGGTTAGAGGAGGTGAGGAAGATGCTACTGTTTTGCAGAGTTATTCATAAAACTTTACCACCACAGTAAAGCCAATCTCTGTGGTTTGTCTGCTGTTCTGGTCAGGTGCTCAGTCCCTTCACCATTGACCATGCAGTATATGCCAGGGACGCTCTAGCCAAAGCCATCTATGGCCGCACGTTCACCTGGCTGGTCAACGAGCTCAATGAATCTTTAGCAAACAAGGTGAGTGTCCCTCTTCAGTGCTCCACCAATGAGTGATAATGTCCCTAATACTAAATCTAACCAATTTAGACGCTGTTAACAGGTATAGGATATACAGTAAGTAGACATAGGAGGCTGACTGGTATTGTGCATCCATGTAGGATTGCTCCAGGAAGACAGTGATTGGTCTGCTGGACATCTATGGGTTTGAGGTGTTTAATGTGAACAGGTGAGGGGAGACACAGTTTGTCAGTTTTGGACAGTGAATTTTAGTGTCAGAGATTATGAGCCTAGTGACTTGACTGTTTCAGCTTTGAGCAGTTCTGCATCAACTACTGTATCGAGAAACTGCAGCTGCTCTTCATCCAGCTGACCCTGAAGTCAGAGCAGGAGTACGAGATGGAGGGGATTGAAGAAGATACTCCTCTTTTACTAAAATCTCAGATTGGCCTACACATCTTCAGATATAAAGCGTGTTTTGTATTGTTGTTTTTCAGTGGGTGCCAGTGCCATACTTCAACAACAAGATAATCTGTGACCTGGTGGAGGAGAAATTTAAAGGCATAATTTCAGTGCTAGTGAGTAGAGACCGACTGATGGTCAGACAGAAATGTAGTCAGGCAGACAATAGATTTGGATTGGTTGAGCTCTACACGTTCAGTCTCCTCTCTACTAGGATTAAGAGTGTCTACGTCCTGGGCGGGCAACAGGTAGCCTAGTGGTTAGAGCGTTGGACTAATAACCGAAAAGTTGCAAGATCGAACCCCCGAGCTGACAACTGTTATGGGATTTTTGTGAATAATGACTAATATATGTATACATTTGACTTAGAATTAAACAGAATGAGAACGCTACAGAATACTACTATGTTACTGTATGAATKAATYYTATTATAATCATAATGCTGAATGTAATGTGTTCCTTGTTAGAAAGAATGGGTTTATCTTCAGAGAGGCTTGAATGATGTGTCTACCCAGGGAGTGGAAAGACCTTGGGTTGGTGGCRGATTATTTAACAGGTGGCAGACAGTGATGAGAACGCTAACTATACTGCCATTGTATCCGAGAGGAGGATGGACATTAAAACCTATGACATCATCTTTATTATATAACCTGATGTAAATTGTAATATGATCAGTACTCTCGAGAATAAACGCTATTGATTGATTGATTTTAAGACTGGTTTCTGTACATTTAATGCTGATAAGTATCTTACAAATTCTTATGTATGGGCAGAGTGTTTTAATTGAATTGGTTGATAAACATATAGGAATTAAAATTCCTTTAACACAACGTAAAAATCTGTCATTCTGCCCCTGAACAAGGCAGTTAACCCACTGTTCCTAGGCCATCATTGAAAATAAGAATTTGTTCTTAACTGACTTGCCTGTAAAAATAAAAAATTACTTTTCTGGAGGAGATGGGCGATCACCCCCATTTTGTCACATCCACCCGTCTCACATAGAGCATTGTAACACATTCCTAACAAGACCCATTTTCCAATGCTGAGCTCAACAACTGACAGCTGAGGATGGAGGAGTCACGGTTTGCCTCTAACACCGGACTAGAACATCCTCTTCTCTCTCTGTCCACATCCTGCAGACACAAGCTGGCTGACCGAACGACCCGGAAGACTCTGGAACGAGGAGACTCCCGCCTCTTACACTACGCAGGGGAAGTCACATATTGTGTGGTCGGTGAGAGATGAGTTCCCCAACATCATAGCCCTTCCTCTCACACACACTTCATGCTCCCCACATTCCAGTAGCATTTATTAACCCAGTTTCTTGTCTCTCTGATATTATTTCAGTAAGCCTCCCAGGAGTCTCCACTACTTCTCATCACTTTTTCTCTCACTGTTAACAGCCTACTCTCCACTATACCTCTGTTTCTCCAGGATTCCTGGACAAAAATAACAATCTCCTGTACAGGAACATTAAAGAGGTGTGTCCAGGGCTCTCACTGGCACTGCTGCGGTCAGGAATCTGCTTCCTGCCGACTGCTATATTATTCATTGTTAAGCACACCTGTGAATTATAGAAGAGCTGATTGTTAAGCATTGCTTTGGGATAGACTGACATGACTGTTAAGGGGGAGGACTATGGGAGTGTTTGTTCTACTGCCTCTTGGCTTTGAAAAGACCGTTCTTCATCGTTCATCCTGCATATTTTACACTGCCTAAGTGTGCCAGAGTCTTAGTTGAGCTTAATTGTTGTTAAAATGTTGTAGTGTTGAACGATGCGTTGATGTTTATCYATTTGTTAACTGGGGGATGTTTCCACCTTTCCACTAGGTTATGCGTCAGTCTAAGAATGCCATCATCAAACACTGCTTTCCCACCACTGAGCCAGACAGCAAGAAGAGACCTGAAACAGTAAAGAGACTTTCTGATAACACGAGCCACCAAAGTSATCCGGTCTTGCCATGAGTTTCTATATTTATCATCATTGTCTGTCTTCTCAAGTGGCCACTCAGTTTAAGAGCAGCCTGACGGAGATGCTTATGTCTAAGGAGYCCTGGTACGTCCGCTGTATGAAGCCCAACGAAGGCAAGGAGCCAGGTGAGGCCTCATCACCTTAACTACCAACCACAGTCTACTAGTCTAAACYCAACACACATACATACTCAGTAGAGGCCATTACACCAAACAGAACCTGACCCATGCATGCCCTACAAAGTGTTACTTGGTACATTTATTCATAGTGCATGTAGCCTTGTGACCTCTCTCGCCTCCTGCAGGGCGCTTTGACGTGTTGGTGAGACACCAGGTGAAGTACCTGGGGCTGATGGAGCACCTGAGGGTCAGACGGGCTGGCTTCGCTTCCTGCTGGAGATATGAGATCTTCCTGCAGAGTCAACACAACCTGCACTTCACAGTTCTGTAGATAGTGTGCAGTTGCTCTCTGTCCAGCATAAACTGCTATGATACATAGCTGCATTAGTTTGTGGAACACTCTAGTGTTTCCTGTTGTCTCTGTCAGGTACAAGCCCCTGTGTTCAGACACCTGGCCTAGCTGGAAAGATACAGACGCAGAGGGTGTGGAGTGCCTGATCAAGCACCTGGGCTACAAGCCTGCGTAGTACAAGATGGGCAGGTGAGGTGGTCTCCAGGATTATGGGTTTGGGTTCACCTGGTAACACAGTCTGGCTGTTTCTCACTGGCTTGTCTTTCATTTATGATACAAAAGGACCAAGATCTTCATCTGTCACCTCAGAACTCTGCTCGCCACCGAAGATGCCTTTGAGGTCTGCAAGCATAAGCTGGGTGGGTACTGGCTCTAGCTTCTCAAACAACAGATCACAGACCAATCAATTCTGGAATTTGATTGTTAAATGGCATTKGATTGGGAAGAAGTCAGGTTTTACATGTAATTTCATGTTACAGCTACAAGGATCCAGGCAAAGTACAAAGGCTACATACAGCGTGAAGGGAGACTACATGAGACAGAGAGAAGCAGGTCTCTACTTTGACTTTCTTGGAAGTAGTATAATATGATATACAAGACTATGACTTAATCAGCTGTCTGGTTGTCTCATTAGCTACTAAGATTGAGACATGCTGGAGAAGCATGAAGGCCAGGAGAGAGAGGAAGAGAGCCTGGACTGTCAAGGTMATTAAGTAAGAGACAAAGATCAGAAGATATCTCAAAAGACAAAGGGTCAACATCTACCACAAATACTCCTCAAAATCAGTTGTACTTYGTAGGTTCATCAAGGGCTTCATGACCAGAAATCAGCCAGCCTGTGTTGACAACGCAGACTACTTGGCGTTAGTCAGRCAAACCTACCTCACACGGCTCAAGGAGAATCTACCTAAAACAGTTCTGGACAAGAACACTTGGCTAACCCCTCCCCCCATTATGCAGTAAGTGAGTCTCAATAGGGAATTGACTGTGCTTTAATACTTTCTCTAAACTTATTTTACACACCTGTGTGTCATGGTATGAGTCAGAGGAGGATGGTGGGAGGAGCTATAGGAGGATGGGCTCATTGTAATGGAATAAATGGAACGATATCAAACACATGGAAAACACATCCGTTCCATTTATTTCATTCTAGCCATTACAATGAGCCCGCCCTCCTATAGTTTCTCCCACCAGTCTCCTCTGTAATGAGTATACTGTACACCCATTACATACATTTGTACTCGTAGGCCTCACAGATGTCGAGGAAACTCTACACCCAGCACATTTTACGGAAGTACGTACAAGGAATCACAGGTAGGCCTACCCTACAAGCCATTTAATGCAGGTTTGTACCCTATTTGACTATAGGGCTCACCTCAATCACACTATACATCTCAGTTGTGTTTGCTTACACCATTTCCAGTTACAAATCAAGGGATTGACCAGTTCCCTATTCAAAGGAAGAAAAGAGAACTTACCCTCACAATGTGTGCAGACCATTTGTGGACACCAGGATAAGTGAGGCTGAGACCTTGTGCTGATGAATGTGCCCAATTGTGCGCCTCTTACAGACAGCCACGGTGATAATGACCAGCATTTTTGACCAGTTGCCTTATCTGGTCAGGTGAGGAAGACATCCACATAAAAGCCTATCAGATGATTCGGCAAGAACGCATCAAGGTAAACAAATGGAGTTAAGTAAGCTATGTTAAAGTWWAAAAAAATATGTACCTTAAGGTCAAATTAAAGTAAGCTCCATACCTTCCCACAGTAGTGTTCCTGTGGTGAAATACGACAGGAATGGCTTCAGGCCTTGCTTCAGACAGCTGATCTACATTGGAACTGCGGGCTACCTGGTGGAGGAGGCCAAGATCAAACAGAGAGTGGAGTTCAACAACCTCAAAGGTTAGCACCACTGAGAGGAATAAAGCTGCCTAGGCGTGTGTGCATGTATCAAGTTTTGTTCTCGCAGTGTAATGCACTGTGTTCATTCAACCACTGKTCTAAGTATCTGGGCTGTGTGTTCTTCCAGGTGTGTCAGTCAGCAASCTGAGTGACAACTTCCTGATCCTCCATGTCCAATGTGAGGATATCAAGCAAAAGGTTGGCTGCGCAAATCGCTTATCATTGATGTGCACAAATGTATAYTTTTTTACTAAGCTTTTGCACATATTATTTTCAGAATGGAATAGTAGAACATTTGCATTTCTATTGTTGCATTGTCTATTTGCTCAGGGGGACCTGGTGCTGCAGTGTGACTACCTGTTTGAGGCCTTGACCAAGTTGTCTGCTGGCCAACAAGCAGCACTGTATAAAGTAGTCCAGGGCAGGTAAGACCAGTGTTCAACTCAAWACTACTGTAGTCTAAAGAAAATGCTAATTGTTGCCAAAATTGTATGCAATGTTATTTAATGTTGTGGTCGTTTGCAGTGTTAAGTTTGACATCCAGCCTGGCRGAGAGGGGATTGTTGACTTCGAGAGTGGCCAGGAGACCAATGATTTACAGAGCAAAGAATGGCCATCTGATGGTGGTGAGTATGAAACTGAAAGACTGTGTGGCCATTCAATTCTCAAATTCTCAAATAGGTTTTGTAAACTATTGATAAATAGTAGGCTACGACATGAACACTTCTCTTCTATTTACTCAGGAATCAACTCAAAGTCCTGTCCATTGATTAAAAATGAACTGGATCCCTTGATCCCTCCCAATAATCMAATTCTACAAGGTTTGAGGCATCTTGGGACTTATATCATAAATGAGAACCTGCATCCTCTCTAGAAGGGTTGGACATATTACCAAAACTCAAAAGAGCATTTCACAATCCCTTCATATTAACTGAAATCTCAACATAATGGTTCATACTGTGGAGAAAATACRGATGTTCCACTCTGACAAAAACTTCACCTGTTATTAAGCTACACATCACATACATGGGCTCAGTTGTGATTACTATATTAGGGCTCATTTGTAAAATATGGTTCGTTTTTTGGGATATTTTCACTAGATTTTATAGAGATAAACAATATGGTTAAAATAGATTTTGAAGCAATAGGCTGTGTCATCATTTGTATACTTTCTCACAAAGATGTACCATATTTACATTAAAACCAACTAATGTATTCATAAAAATCTTTATTGTAAGAAATGTGTTAAATACAGTGCAAAAAACAATAATTTCCCAGGTAAGTGTGTAAAATTGTGACATCATTTGCTGTCTGGATGTGCTTGGTTTCATTTCTTGCCATCGGTCTTCCAAACAAGTTGTCTTGTAACGTCGCCCTCAAAGAATTCTTGTAACAGGAAGCAATAACATCCATTTAATTACACATCCAGCATCTCAAAGGTTCTTTAGGATGCCAAAAAATCATTAATCCATGACTACAGTATAAAAGGTGGATGTATTCACACCACTTACAATTCAGGGGTGGGTTGTAACATATTGCTCTGGGGTAAAGTTCCCCTAGGCAAATATCTAGGGTCAGCTTCCCAACCCTTATCCATTAGTGGGGGAAATAGAAAACTGACCCAAGATCAGCATCTAGGGGTAACTTCAACAACTTAGCACACGTTCAGTGTCTTTGTACACAACACCCTCTGCTGGATGAAATGAGTACATACAGAAAATAGAAGCACCAAATTTCTAAAACATGATAAAATGCAGTTTGCATATTTGAAAAATTAAAGGAGCCGTACACTCTAGGAGCTCAGATTCAATAACCTAATATCCAACGTTTGGACAGACAATGTTCTACTCCGCTAGCCAGCACCTCGTCTAAATAGGTAAGTTTCTTTCGCATCTAGATACAGTTTGCATATATCACCAATTCAAGATAATTCATATATTTGTCCTTGACTCCAACCCCATTCGATGCATTGAACCGCTGTGGGTGGAGCAATGTCTACATAAGGGTGTAAATTAAAAAACACTCACAAAAGCTCTGACAAAGGGCCTTGCGGACAATACATAAACCTTAATAAAGAACAGTCACACTAGCAAGACAGCGTGCAGGTTTCTTTTTTCTCTCAGAAAACATCTCTAAAAACTGAAGTGGTAGGAAAAGGTATTGTTACACAGTGTATTACTATAATCACTGAAACACAATTGACCTGAACTAGCTASTCTGTGACAATACATGAACTTCCAAGCAATGTTGTAGTGACACTATAAAGTAAATCAGATTGTARGCTGCACTTACACCCACAGACTTAAGGCACCAGATCTCCTACTGGACACGTAACATGTCAACATTCATACAAAGATGAGACATACAAAACATATGGAAATACAGGGGGTCAAATAAGTCTTCTTTGACCACTGATAAAAATAACAGCTCTTATGGAGGGWTTAGAAAAGACTGATACAGCCATTTGGGACAACACACAAACTGTAACACCCAAACCATGCTCTACTTAAGCAATAAGGCATGAGGGGGTGTGGTGTATGGCCATATACCACAAACCTCTGAGGTGCCTTATTGCTATTATAAACTGGCTGCCAACGTAATTAGAGTAGTAAAAATAAATGTTTTGTCATACTCGTGGTATACGGTCTGATATACCATGGYTGTCAGCCAATCAGCATTCAGGGCTCGAACCACCCAGTTTATAATCATGATTAGAGACTGGCAAAAGTTTATAAGTGGCTGTGATGCAGAAGCACAGAGGTCACTTGTGGTCAATGTCAAGGATGTGAGGTTACTTGTGGGTATTGTGTGATTGCACTTGTTCTCTGTCAGTGATGGGTAATAGTCACTGCGGATACTGACAATGTTGGTTGGCTGGTATAGTTACTGGTGGTTGATCAATGTGTTTGGCTTATGGTGCTGATAATGTTGGTTGGCTGGTATAGTTACTGGTGCTGATAATGTTGGTTGGCTTACTGGTGGTGATAATGTTGGTTGGCTGGTATAGTTACTGGTGGTAATAATGTTAGTTGGTTGGTGTCAGGATTCACCTAGCGGTCATGATTTGGGGCTGTACACATGTTTGATGTATTAGAATAATTGTTTATGCTTATGTTATATTAATAGAAGGGGAGGGGTTATAAGACCCCTCCCTCTTTACATTTATAGGGTCCTAGACTATAGATTAACAATATATATATTCATTATATAGTTTAGAATTGTTCCACGGTTGTTTTCTTTGTCTGTCTGTGTGTGACTGAGACAGAACTCTGCAGGGGAGTGTGGGAGATAAGAGACTAGTTAAACATTCCACAATAAATCAGCTTTGGGGAGTGGACGTTTACTGCTAAGTTTAAGATACCACTAAAAGCCATTGTTTATATAGGGTTTTGGTCTCAGGAGTAAAAAGGTAATGACGTAGTCAGTGACATCACTAAGGCGGGACTTCAATTTAATAAAACAACTTGAGACCTTTTGTTYGATGCAGAACTTACTCAGAAACATGCGTGCTATRTTCCTGTTTGTAAACTTCTGTCTGCAATTGCATTAATAAAGGTTTTTGAATGATTTAATTGAAAATATTATCATAATGCTAATTTCACCAATGAACCAATGATTGACAAGGAAAGACATAAGGAACGAAACCCAACACTGGTATAGTTACTGGTGGTGATAATGCTGGTTGTCTGGTATAGTTACTGGTGGTGATAATGTTGGTTGTCTGGTATAGTTACTGGTGGTGATAATGTTGGTTGGCTGGTATAGTTACTGGTGGTGGTGGGTGCGGTCATCAGGGCGTTTGATGTGAATGCGTCGCACCCTCTCGATGAGTTCCCGTTCCTCGTCCTCATCCAGGTGATGGGATCGGCCAGCAGCGCCCCCTGTAGCCTCCAGTAGAGCGTTGTCTGGACCACGCCCGTCCTGAGACTCATACAGCAGGATGTTAAGTGTCTCCTCATAGATACGAGCCTCTGGGAACTCCACCTGAGGAAAGACTATACTGCTTAGACCACTCTAGGTACAAATACAAGGCTACTCACTAACAGGAGACTAGTCTATGCTTTTGCCAGAGCAAGCAACATTCATATCATACATTTTCTGTGCTCTTGCTGTGGGAAACCAATTACCTTTGTTTGCTTCTTCTCTGTGGCGTAGACTATGGAGGTACAGCACACCTCAGCGATCTTACGGCCCTGCCCATAGAATGACCAGCAGCAGATCTCATCCCCGATCACGTCCTTGATGAAGAGCACACGGCCGTTGAACCGCAGAGAGAGCTTGTCAAACAGCTCTATGTTTTTCAGCATGTTGTCATCGGAGTTGCTGTGAAAAGGTAATGACAYCAGATGTTAATGTATGGTTGTCAATTGGTTTAAATCGCTATACACGACTGCTCTGGGGGTTGATCACTTACATCTCGTGGTCTTGACTCTGATTTTCAGAATTGGGATGAAAAGTTTATCTTGGATCATAGCTAGCTAACATTAGCTGTCTGGATTCATATAATGCGGCCCCGGCTTAATTGTTTCATCTGTCGGGAAGAATTACAACAAGTACCGCATGCTGTGTCTAGAGATGGCAGAAGAGGCTCAGGGACTGTTCTTAACCACTGCCAAGATGTGGTGGCTTTTCGTGCTCTTTTCAGCAGCTGTGGCAKCACCCAGGTGGGTGCTACATGTTCCTCAATGGAGGACTGGGTCCTATGGAGGATCTGACCGTCGGAGAAGCAAATGTGGTGCACTGATGAAGAGCTCCGGGCCCGTTTGTCAGACTGTCTTTGGTACAGCCAGTGAGAAACATCGATGCCCCCTCTGCTGAAGCTACACTGTCTTTCCAATCCAAAGTACCTCAACTCCCAGCCTTTCAGCCAAAGCCAAATAGAGACATTTCATCTACATTAATTTGTTTGTTTCACTTTTTATGCACTTTGATATTATTTTCTGTAATGAAAAGTGCTATTCAAGTTAAATAAATGATAATTGATACAATCCCCTTCACACATACATTTAAGAAACACAGTGATGTGCTCATTATAAGTATTTTCCCACAATCATATGCAATGTTTAGCTTACCTGGTGTAAGAGTACTTGTTGTTGCTCCTGTTGTATAACAGCTTGACTGTGGGCTGTAATACAAAATTAAAAGGCACAGAGGTAGTCAGTGTTGAGAAACAAACAGAATACAATATTGTGACATGTCTGTCTAATCATACATGTAAATTGTGATATATATATTTATTTTACCTTGTTGGAGGTAGATATGAGTCTCTGTTCTTCCTTTGATGAAGTGACCAAGGGCACTTTACAGAAGGGCTCATACATATCTTTGTTCTGAACGCATGGAGGAAAACAGGACACAAATCATTCAATGACAGCATGATGGGCCACAAGCACACAGAGAAGGAGAGACACCAAGAGAGAGATTAATTACAGGTAAGTGTTTACAGTATGTTAAGGTGATACACAATACCTGTAAGGCAGCATGACACTCGTCAGCTAACCCCTGCACCAGGTAATACTTGGCCTCTGCCAGGAGCTCTTCCACCTCTCTCCGGATCTCAGGCAGAGGTACAGCACCGTCACGCAGGTAGTTCAGAATGGTCCCAAAGTGCTTCCCACACCTGTCAAGAAGGATCCAGCCTGCAGCAGAGGACAGGGCTCATTACATTGAGAAGTGGCAGAGACAACAGAGTGACGATAGTAGACTGTGCGTGTGCGTCTTCATATAGCGCCATCTCAGAAGACATGATGGGAGGCATGCAAGGRCAGCTAGCCTGGGAGAATCGTATCCTATGCAGCATGAAGGAACAGGAGTGTCAAGACCTGGCAGTGGACAAAGGTTTGGGAAACCCTGGGTGCAGTCAACCCATGTCATCATMAATACCTTCGCTGTCTGTGAGGACCTCCATCCTACCGCTGAACATGGCCTTGAGCATGGTGTCCTGCTTGGTGAGGGTCTGCATGGTGGTGTAGTAGAGCGCCCCGCCCACGTTCAGCTTCACATACTTCGAGCTGGGGCAGGAGCCCTTGAATGAGGTGGTACGGGTTGTAGCCGCAGGCAACGCCGAGCTCACCGCACTTACTCCTGACATCTCTTCCTGTGAGTCAAAACAGTCCAAATTTAAGTCATTAACTACAATGATGGACTTCACAGCTGATATCAATCAGGCACCCCAAATAAATTGCAAGTATTGCTTTCTGTGTTTAACTAACGTTAGTAGTTAGATTCCGCTAGCTAGCTAGTTAACATGAAACTGCCATAAGCAAACAAGAAAACGCTCACCCAGAGGCGGCGCTCCTAGTAGCCGAGGACTTTAATGCAGGGAAACTTAAATCAGTTTTACCAAATTTCTATCAGCATGTTAAATGTGCAACCAGAGGGAAAAGAACCCCAGACCACCTATACTCCACACACAAAGATGCATACAAAGCTCTCCCTCGCCCTCCATTTGGCAAATCTGACCATAAATCCTCCTTATTCCTGTCTACAAGCAAAAATTAAAGCAGGAAGCACCCGTGACTAGATCAACAAAAAAAGTGGTCAGATGAAGCAGATGCTAAGCTACATGACTGTTTTGYTAGCACAGACTGAAATATGTCCCGGGATTCCTCCACTTGCATTGAGGACACCACATCTGTCATTGGCTTCATCAATAAGTGCATCGATGACGTYGTCCCCACAGTGACCGTACGTACATACCCCAACCAGAAGCCATGGATTACAGRCAGCATCCACACTGAGCTAAAGGCTAGAGCTGCCGCTTTCAAGGAGCAGGACTCTAACCCGGAAGCTTATAAGACATCCCGCTATGCCCTCTGACAAACCATTAAACAGGCAAAGCGTCAATACAGGACTAAGATCGAGTTGTAGTACACCGGCTCTGRCGCTCGTCGGATGTGGCAGGGTCTGCAAACCATTACAGACTACAAAAGGGAAGCACAAYCGAGAGCTGCCCAGTGACACGACACGAGTGTGATCACGCTCTCCACAGCCGATGTGAGTAAGACCTTTAGACAGGTCAACATTCACAAGGCCGCAGGGCCAGACGGATTATCAGGATGTGTACTGCGAGCATGCGCTGACCAACTAGCAAGTGTCTTCACTGACATTTTCAACCTCTCCCTGTCCGAGTGTGTAATACCAACATGTTTTAAGCAGACCACCATAGTGCCTTGTCCAASCACACCATGACAGTCGTGAAGCGGGCAMRACAAAACCTATTCCCCCTCAGGAGACTGAAAATATTGGGCATGGGTCCTCAGATCCTCAAAAGGTTCTACAGCTGCACCATCGAGAGCATCCTGACTTGTTGCATCACTGCCTGGTATGGCAACTGCTCGGCCTCCGACCGCAAGGCACTATGGAGCGTAGTGCGAACGGCCCAGTACATCACTGGGGCCAAGCTTCCTGCCATCCAGGACCTCTATACCAGGCRGTGTCAGAGGAAGGCCCTAATAATTGTCAAAGMCTCCACCACCCTAGTCATAGACTGTTCTCTCTGCTACCACACGGCAAGCAGTACCGGAGCACTAAGTCTAGGTCCAAGAGGCTTCTAAACAGCTTCTACCCCCAAGCCATAAGACTCCTGAACATCTAGTCAAAGGGCTACCCAGACTATTTGCATTGACCCCCCTCCCCACACCACTGCCAACTCTCTGTTGTCATCTATGCGTAGTCACTTTAATTAACTCTACCTACATGCACATACTACTTCAACTAACCAGCACCCCCCCCTGTATATATTGTTATTTTTTACTGCTGCTCTTTAATTACTTGTTACTTTTATCTCTTATTCATATCCGTATTTTTTGAAACTGCACTGTTGGTTAGGGGCTCATAAGTAAGCATTTCACTGGAAGGTCTACTACACCTGTTGTATTCGGCGCAGGTGACTAATACAATTTGATTTGGAACTTTTGATGACAGGATAGCAGGTTAGACTTCAAAACCCATACATATGGGTGCCATCATAACTAGTTAGCTAGTTTGTTTGAAACTATCAGTTTATAACAAGCCAAAAAATACAGAACAAACCCGGTTCTTAAACTAGGGTAAATAGTTAGCCAAAAATAATAATATATATGGGGCCAATGACAATATATATGGGGCCAATGACAAGTCTAACCTGCTAACGTTAGCTTGTCATCAAAAGTTCAAAGCCGTTTCATGTTAACTAACGTTAGCTAGCTAGCGGAATCTAACTACTAGTTAAACACAGAAAGCAATACTTACACTACAGCTACTGAATAGTTATCTAGCCATTTATCTGGATCTAACTTGTTAACTCTGGTCTAGCTAGCTGACTTCATGTGAATGCTAGCTAGCCTTGAAAGCTCATGTTTTAGGGACCTCCGCTAGCAAATCCATTGTTGTTTTAGCAAGACGGTTGGCTAGCTAGCTAACAGTTAGCTACACAGCTAGCTAGCTAAATTACGTCGTTACTATCTGTGGTTCCAGGTTGTCAAKAATTCCGCTAGACAAAAGCCTAGCTAGCTACATCCTGTAGATTAAACGTTACATAGCTATCTAGTCGTGTGTGTACTTTAACATTATCGTAATTGTCGAATCGCCCAGTTACTAGTTAACTAACGTCAGTTAGCCAGATAAAAAAAAAAAAAAAAAAACGTACCATAGGATCCTGTCAGTCAGCCTGGAAACACAAAGTTGGCTGGCTAGATCGTGTTACACACAGACTTCTATGGTAACGTTATATTGACGTTTGCACATTTTACTATTCGGGATGGAAACAGTTTTACCCAAAAACTGAACTACAAAAAAAAATACATATATATACGGATCATACAACTTTCTGTTAAAAATAAAAACGGATCTGAGATGGGAGGGCGGGCCGTCTTCCGTCGCCAGTAGCCTACCACTTCCAAGTCTTAAATAGTCCCAAAAACGTTTCTGCCGCAGTCACAATGATGTCCAGTTGTTTGACTTCTTTGAGACTGGAGCCGTACATTTTATAATTGTGCCAATGAACGCCACAAAATCTAGGCCTGTCAGAAAACATTTACTACANATAATTTCCCTCCAAAATGCAGTTTTGGAGCGAAATACAATAATAAATAGTAAAGATAGGCAGAGTAGGCTCTTTCAACAATGAGACCAACGACCACCTCATTGGCTAGGTTAGTAAGCTAGGTTAGCTAGCTAGCTAGCTAGCGCTAACTAGCCACATCTAGCACAAGCTCACTACTAAACTGACCTGGCAATCCTATTATCGTGGACACTTGTCTCCAAGCAGCATTTTTTTTGTGTTTATGTCCCTGTAGCTGTCAGCAGTTGTGTCAAAAAGACACGGTTTTGAAGATACTGCGAAAATTATTCTCTCCTCCATGTGTCCAACCGCATGYGACCATTTGCAAAAGGTACCTGCATCAGTATAGTTGCCTAGCTGCGCAAAATGTTATGCAGCAGTGATGCAAAAACACAGTCGGTGTGTTCGAAGCGTTAAATAGTCCCAAAAACGTTTCTTCCGCAGCCACAATGATGTTCAGTTGTTTGACTTCTTTGAGACTGGAGCCGTACATTTTATAATTGTGCCAATGAACGCCACAAAATCTAGGCCTGTCAGAAAACATTTACTACAGGCTCTACTACATCCACTACAATATCTTCACTAACGTCGCTTGTATTCTCAACTCTTTCAATTCCATCGGCATTCGATTGAACGCTCTAACAATCTCCTTCACCCTCTGGAATAGTGGAGGCTGCTCCTTGAGGTAACTCTCTGTGGTTCTAAATCAATARTTGTTTAGTGGTCTGAAAATGTCAGAAGCATTATCTTGTTTGACCATCCTGTAGGTCRTGTAACTGTCTGTTACATGCAATATGCATTGTGGACTGAACCGGACAGAGGTTGCTATCTAGTTTTGTGGCAAAACAAAGATGTGGTTGAATTTATTCTGCCACGGGCTTATTGTCTCGGCCTTAGGCCTATATATCACGGTCGCAGGGCATATCAATTAACATGATTTATAGAGCAAACACAATTATCGCAACACAGATAGTAATATGGCTTTTTTTCTGGCTGCCTCGGTGATCTTACCCACGCACCACTACTGCAGCAGTGCCTAAAAATTKAACAAAAAAGGGAATAGTCTAAAATTGGAGTGGAGGATACGTTTATAAATGATAATGAATCGTTTCTTGGTGGGATGCGTTTATTGGGTAATGATGCATATGTAGGAGACCCGTTTGAGGTGTTGGAAAATGTGAAGTATGCGCTGGGAAAAGTTGTCTATCAGAGTGACCAGGCGTGGTCTTATTTTGATTAATTATATTGCTGAAGAAAATAGGAATATTGCAGTGGGCATCACAAGAATCCGAACAACAGAAGTATTGTGCTTTGAACTTCGGRGCAGAGCACCCAYCAAAGGAGTCATTTCAGGAGTAACGACGGATGTTCAGGTTGAATACCTGAAGAGGATTCTTGTTGTGGTTGGTGCCCGGTGTCTGACACGCTGGGTGAATGGAGACAAATAAGTCTGTCTGCCCTGTTTTTTAAATTGTTATTATAAAGAGCACCTACCTACGCAAATATTGGTTATGTATGATACGCTGGTGTATAGAAGGACGATCGGTGTTGCAATTGTGGTGGGGATTATGTTCCTGGTGTGCCTTGTAATATTCCAGCACCATTTCAACTTCAACTTGTCAACATCATCAAATCACCTCTGCTTAGTTTAATAGTGACAACTAAAAGATACTGAAAACAATTTAGTCCAATCAACGTAAACTACATTTGATGTGGCTGTCCATGGCTTTCTGTGTGTGTGCATGCGTGTTGGTGCAAGTAGAAAAATACAGGAAGAAGACGGAGCAGAAGCACAGCAGTAGTGCCACATACATCTGCTGTTTGGATGCTGTTTGATGAGAGAGCAACTGGGGATGCAGCACAAAGGAATCCCTCAGTAGATGCCATAATGGAGGTCTGATCCTATTTGGAGTAGCCCCTCCTCCAAAGATCTGCAGATCCTCTGAGCTGGTGGAAGAACAAGGCCTCTGTCTATCCACTGCTTACTAATGTCATGACAGGGAGACTCTGCATAGTGGCCACATCCATTCCCTCTGAGAGGGTCTTCTCAAACAGGACAAATAATTACTGAGAGAAGAAACTGCATCAGCCCCTCGAAAGTGAGGCAGCTTGAATTTAATAATGCAAATCTCTCATAAAAGCAAAACATGGTAAGCATTGCTGTGTGCTGCTGATTATAACATGGCAATAAAGAAGAGAGAGAAAAGAGGGACCAGTTTAATGTTTTAAGTGGGATGCTGCAGCTCTGCACATTATTTATTTTTCTTTGGATATGGTGCAATATTCTATTATTATGTTGTTCAGATTGTATTCGTTTTGAATTGTTACATTTATATGCACTTTTTATATACATTAAAAAAGTTATACTTTAAATGCACATGTGTAATAGTATCCTTTAAAAAATAAAAATAAATTGTGTGATGCTGCAGTTTTGCAAATTTATTTATTTTTCTTTGATATGGTGCAATATTCTATTATTTGCTGTTCAGATTGTATTCGTTTGGAATGGTTAGATTTAATATGCACTTTGTTTATATACATTAAAAAGTAATACTTTAAATGCAAATGTTTAATAGCTTCTTTTTCATAAAACAAACCAATGCATTTTTAAATACATTGTGTTTAAGGTAGAGTATGATTTCATTAATAATTTTCATTAGAATTGTTTTAACACCAATCATAGTCAAACTATCGCAAACTGACTTGAAAAAATACACGAAAAAAAATAAGCGCCGTTTGGGAGCCAAAAGAGCCGTCTCTCTTTGGTGAGCTGAGCCAAACGAGCCGGCTCAATGAAAAGAGTCGGAATGCCCATCACGAATTGAATGGAGTGCAAGCATTTGGCCTCCCTTGATAAAAAGATACAAAATTAGCCAATCAGCCGTTGAGCTAAACTGAGCGAGCTCAACTGAATGGTCCTGGTGCACCAAAAAAATGGCAAAAGGAATCCCAGCTTGGATTTTGGCTTCACTCCTACCAAATCGCATTGAGAGCTATGTCATTAACAGAAACAACTTGAATTGTTGCATCTCAATTGTGTTGTCCTCCAGTGGCTGGCTGGCTAGCTAAAATGGGCCCTTTCCTAAATTAGCAATGGATGGAGATAGGGATTTGGACTTGTGGTTTACTTAATTTTCCGTACTGGCCAATATTATAATGGCGATTCTGAGCCATACATTAATTTCATACATTGTTCTGCCCCTGGCCTGAGATGATGGAAGTTCAAAATGTAGCTAGATGTAGAAGGCTAATGTTAACTAGCTAGCTAACGTCACCCATGGAAAGGAAGATAGGCTAGCAAGCAAGTATTTTAACAGGTAGCCTAGGACAACAAAAAATAAAAGCCTGTACTGTATGACAGAGTCAACATGAAAGAGAGGAGATGGCATTGACATTTCTTCTACAAGTGGGGTGAGGCAATATACACTGCTCAAAAAATAAAGGGAACACTAAAATAACACATCCTAGATCTGAATGAATGAAATATTCTTATTAAATACTTTTTCTTTACATAGTTGAATGTGCTGACAACAAAATACACAAAAATGATCAATGGAAATCAAATTTATCAACCCATGGAGGTCTGGATTTGGAGTCACACTCAAAATTAAAGTGGGAAACACACTACAGGCTGATCCAACTTTGATTGTAATGTCCTTAAAACAAGTCAAAATGAGCTCAGTAGTGTGTGTGGCCTCCACGTGCCTGTATGACCTCCCTCAACGCCTGGGCATGCCTCCTGATGAGGTGGCGGATGGTCTCCTGAGGGATCTCCTCCCAGACCTGGACTAAAGCATCCGCCAACTCCTGGACAGTCTGTGGTGCAACGTGGCGTTGGTGGATGGAGCGAGACATGATGTCCGATGTGCTCAATTGGATTCAGGTCTGAGGAACGGGCGGACCAGTCCATAGCATCAATGCTTCCTCTTGCAGAGAACTGCTGACACACTCCAGCCACATGAGGTCCTAGCATTGTCTTGCATTAGGAGACACCCAGGGCCAACCGCACCAGCATATGGTCTCACACAGGGGTCTGAGGATCTCATCTCGGTACCTAATGGCAGTCAGGCTACCTCTGGCGAGCACATGGAAGGCTGTGCGCCCCCCAAAGAAATGCCACCCCAACCATGACTGACCCACCGCCAACCGGTCATGCTGGAGGATGTTGCAGGCAGCAGAACGTTCTCCACGGCGTCCAGACTCTGTCACGTCTGTCACATGTTGCTCATGTGCTCAGTGTGAACCTGCTTTCAATCTGTGAAGAACAGTGGCGAAATTTGCCAATCTTGGTTCTCTGGCAAATGCCAAAACGTACTGCACGGTGTTGGGCTGTAAGCACAACCCCCACCTGTGGACGTCGGGCCCTCATACCACCCTAATGGAGTCTGTTTCTTGACCGTTTTGAGCAGACACATGCACATTTGTGGCCTGCTGGAGGTCATTTTTGCAGGCTCTGGCAGTGCTCCACCTGCTCCTCCTTGCACAAAGGGCGGAGGTAGCGGTCCTGCGTTGCTGGGTGTTTTGCCCTCCTACGGCCTCCTCCACGTCTCCTGATGTACTGCCTGTCTCCTGGTAGCGCCTCCATGCTCTGGACACTACGCTGACAGACACAGCAAACCTTCTTGCCACAGCTCGCATTGATGTGCCATCGATGAGCTGCACTACCTGAGCCACTTGTGTGGGTTGTAGACCTCCGTCTCATGCTACAACTAGTGTGAAAGCACCGCCAGCATTCAAAAGTGACCAAAAAACATCAGCCAGGAAGCATAGGACTGAGAAGTGGTCTGTGGTCACCACCTGCAGAACCACTCTTTAATTGGGGGTGTCTTGCTATTGCCTATAATTTCCACCTTTTGTCTATTCCATTTGCACAACAGCATGTGAAATTTATTGTCAATCAGTGTTGCTTCCTAAGTGGACAGTTTGATTTCACAGAAGTGTAATTGACTTGGAGTTACATTGTGTTGTTAAGTGGTCCCTTTATTGTTTTTGAAGCAGTGTATTTTTCTACTTGCACCAACACGCATGCACACACACAGAAAGCCATGGACAGCCACATCAAATGTAGTTTACGTTGATTGGACTAAATTGTTTCAGTATCTTTTAGTTGTCACTATTAAACTAAGCAGAGGTGATTTGATGATGTTGACAAGTTGAAAGTTGAAATGGTGCTGGAATATTACAAGGCACACCAGGAACATAATCCCCACCGATCGTCCTTCTGTACACCAGCGTATCATACATAACCAATATTTGCGTAGGTAGGTGCTCTTTATAATAACAATTTAAAAAACAGGGCAGACAGACTTATTTGTCTCCATTCACCCAGCGTGTCAGACACCGGGCACAACCACAACAAGAATCCTCTTCAGGTATTCAACCTGAACATCCGTCGTTACTCCTGAAATGACTCCTTTGGTGGGTGCTCTGCTCCGAAGTTCAAAGCACAATACTTCTGTTGTTCGGATTCTTGTTGATGCCCACTGCAATATTCCTATTTCTTCAGCAATATAATTAATCAAAATAAGACCAACGCCTGGTCACTCTGATAAGACAACTTTTCCCAGCGCATACTTCACATTTTCCAACACTCAAACGGGTCCTCCTACATATGCATCATTACCCAATAAACGCATCCCACCAGAAACGATTCATTATCATTTATAAACGTATCCTCCACTCAATTTTAGACTATTCCCTTTTTTGTTTAATTTTTTAGGCACTGCTGCAGTAGTGGTGCGTGGGTAGAGTCACCGAGGCAGCCAGAAAAAAACCATATTACTATCTGTGTTGCGATATTGTGTTTGCTCTATAAATCATGTTAATGATATGCCCTGCGACCGTGATATATAGGCCTAAGGCCGAGACAATAAGCCCGCGGCAGAATAAAATTCAACCACATCTTTGTTTTGCCACAAAACTAGATAGCAACCTCTGTCCGTTCAGTCCACAATGCATATTGCATGTATACAGACAGTTACACGACCTACAGGATGGTCAAACAAGATAATGCTTCTGACATTTTCAGACACACTAAACATTATTGATTTGAACCACAGAGATTACCTCAAGGAGCAGCCTCCACTATTCCAGAGGGTGAAGGAGATTGTTAGAGCGTTCAATCGAATGCCGATGGAATTGAAGAGTTGAGAATACAAGCGACGTTAGTGAAGATATTGTAGTGGATGTAGTAGAGCCTGTAGTAAAATGTTTTCTGACAGGCCTAGATTTGTGGCGTTCATTGGCACAATTATAAAATGTACGGCTCCAGTCTCAAAGAAGTCAAACAACTGGACATCATTGTGACTGCGGCAGAAACGTTTTTTGGGACTATTTAAGACTTGGAAGTGGTAGCTTACTGGCGACGGAAGACGGCCCGCCCTCCCATCTCAGATCCGTTTATTTTTAACAGAAAGTTGTATGATCCGTATATATATGTATTTTTTTTTTGTAGTTCAGTTTTTGGGTAAAACTGTTTCCATCCCGAATAGTAAAAATGTGCAAACGTCAATATAACGTTACCATAAGAAAAGTCTGTGTGTAACACGATCTAGCCAGCCAACTTGTGTTTCCAGGCTGACTGACAGGATCCTATGGTACGTTTTTTTTTTTTTTTTTTTTATCTGGCTACTGACGTTAGTTAACTAGTACCTGGGCGATTCGACAATTAAGATAATGTTAAAGTACACACACGACTAGATACCTATGTAACGTTTAATCTACAGGATGTAGCTAGCTAGGCTTTTGTCTAGCGGAATTCTTGACAACCTGGAACACAAGATAGTAACGACGTTAATTTAGCTAGCTAGCTGTGTAGCTAACTGTTAGCTAAGCTAGCCAACCGTCTTGCTAAAACAACAATGGATTTGCTAGCGGAGGTCCCCCCTAAACATGAGCTTTCAAGCTAGCTAGCATTCACATGAAGTCAGCTAGCTAGACCAGAGTTAGCAAGTTATGATCCAGATAATGGCTAGATATACTATTCAGTAGCTGTAGTGTAAGTATTGCTTCCTGTGTTTAACTAGTAGTTAGATTCCGCTAGCTAGCTAACGTTAGTTAACATGAAACGGCTTTGAACTTTTGATGACAAGCTAACGTTAGCAGGTTTAGACTTGTCATTGGCCCCATATATATATATTTTTGGCTAATATTTACCTCTGTTTAAGAACCGGGTTTGTTCTGTATTTTTTGGCTTGTTATAAACTGATAGTTTCAAACAAACTAGCTAGCTAGTTATGATGGCACCCATATGTATGGGTTTTTGAAGTCTTAAACCTGCTATCCTGTCATCAAAAGTTCCAAATCAAATTGTATTAGTCACCTGCGCCGATACAAACAGGTGTAGTAGACCTTCCAGTGAAATGCTTACTTATGAGCCCTAACACACAGTGCGTTTCAAAATACGGATATGAAATAAGGATAAAAAGTAACAAGTAATTAAAGAGGCAGCAGTAAAAAATAACAATATATACAGGGGGGGGTGCTGGTTAGTTGACAGTAGTATGTGCATGTAGGTAGAGTTAATTAAGTGACTACGCATAGATGACAACAGAGAGTTGGCAGGTGGTGTGGGGGGGGGGTCAATGCAATATAGTCCTGGGTAGCCCTTTGACTAGATGTTCAGGAGTCTTATGGCTTGGGGGTAGAAGCTGTTTAGAAGCCTCTTGGACCTAGACTTAGTGCTCCGGTACTGCTTGCCGTGTGAGCAAGAGAAAACAGTCTATGACTAGGGTGGTGGGAGGCTTTGACAATTATTAGGGCCTTCTCTGACACTGGCCTGGTATAGAGGTCCTGGATGGCAGGAAGCTTTGGCCCCAGTGATGTACTGGGCCGTTCGCACTACGCTCCATAGTGCCTTGCCGGTCGGAGGCCGAGCAGTTGCCATACAGGCAGTGATGCAACAAGTTCAGGATGCTCTCGATGGTGCAGCTGTAGAACCTTTTGAGGATCTGAAGGACCCATGCCCAATATTTTCAGTCTCCTGAGGGGAATAGGTTTTGTTTTGCCCGCTTCACGACTGGCATGGTGTGGTTTGGACAAGGCACTATGGTGGTCTGCTTAAAACATGTTTGTATTACACAATCGGACAGGAGAGGTTGAAATGTCAGTGAAGACCTTGCTAGTTGGTCAGCGCATGCTCGCAGTACACATCCTGATAATCCGTCTGGCCCTGCGGCTGTGATATGTTGACCTGTCTAAAGGGCTACTCACATCGGCTGTGGAGAGCGTGATCACACTCGTGTCGTGTCACTGGGCAGCTCTCGGTTGTG
>NC_036860.1:55359861-55388524 GCF_002910315.2 Salvelinus sp. IW2-2015
GTAATAGTATCCTTTAAAAAATAAAATAAAATTGTGTGATGTGCAGTTTTGCAAATTTTATTTTTTCTTTGATAGGTGCAATATTCTATATGCTGTTCAGATTGTATTCGTTGGAATGGTTAGATTTAATATGCACTTTGTTTAATACATTAAAAAGTAATACTTTAAATGCAAATGTTTAATAGCTTTCTTTTTCATAACAAACCAATGCATTTTTAAATACATTGTGTTAAGGTAGAGTATGATTTCATTTAATAATTTTCATTAGAATTGTTTTAACACCAATCATAGTCAAACTATCGCAAACTGACTTGAAAAAATACAGAAAAAAAAATAAGCGCCGTTTGGGAGCCAAAAGAGCCGCTCTCTTCTTTGGTGAGCTGAGCCAAACGAGCCGGCTCAATGAAAAAGTCGGAATGCCCATCACGAATTGAATGGAGTGCAAGCATTTGGCCTCCCTTGATAAAAAAGTATACAAAATTAGCCAATCAGCGTTTGAGCCAAACTGAGCGAGCTCAACTGATGGTCCTGTGCACCAAAAAAATTGGCAAAAGGAACCAGCTTGATTTTGGCTTCACCCTACCAAATCGCATTGAGAGCATATGTCAATTAACAGAAACAACTTGAATTGTTGCATCTCATTGTGTTGTCCTCCAGTGGCTGGCTGGCTAGCTAAAATGGGCCCTCCTAAATTAGCAATGGATGGAGATAGGGATTTGGACTTGTGGTTTACTAATTTCCGTACTGGCCAATATTATAATGGCGATTCTGAGCCATACATTAATTTCATACATTGGTCTGCCCCTGGCCTGAGATGATGGAAGTTCAAATGTAGCTAAGATGTAGAAGGCTAATGTTAACTAGCTAGCTAACGTCACCCATGAAAGGAAGATAGGCTAGCAAGCAAGTATTTTAACCAGGTAGCCTAGGACAACAAAAAATAAAAGCCTGTACTGTATAACAGAGTCAACATGAAAGAGAGGAGAATGGCATTGACATTTCTTACAAGTGGGGTGAGGCAATATATTGTGCCTGAGCCAGCTGACTGCTGGGGCTGTCCCTCCCTGCTGCTGAGGTTATTCTTTGAAGAGCCTCATCAATCACTCTGGCATCCCTGAAGGCTAACTTCTTAAACCTGGGGTCAAGTGCAACGGGTTCTGATAGCACGTGACTATATTCCATTCTGTGGAACTTTCTGTCCATTGATGAACATAGGGTGTTTATCAACTCTGTCACATGTCCTGTGGTTACATTTGCTTCTCTCTGGTGGCTGGCTGTGATTCGCTGCAGACCCTTACACAGGAGTATCATTTTTGAGGCTGTCACATAGCTGAAAAGAGAGAACAGTAACTTATTAGTTCAGGTTCATGTTTTGTCTACTGATACTACATTCTCATCTACTGCTCATATACATATATAATACTGGATTAAATAATGATGTAGTAATAACTGCTTACTGTACCTCTCTCCACTGATCTCAACAGTGACCTGCTCAAAGTGTTCCAGGACTCTGCACACATCCTCCACCACCTCCCATTCCTCTTCGGTCAGAACATCAACAGGTGGATTGACAATGGCCAGGGTAGAGATGATGGCATCCTTTGACTCAAGAAACCCGTTCAACATATACAATTTTGAATTCCACCTTGTAGTGCAGTCTTGTTTAGGCCTCAGCTCAGGCATCCCCAACTGGTGTTGTGTAGACCTTAGTTTTTCAGCACCTACTGTGCTCCTGTGGAAGTATTYCACAGCTGCTTTCACTTTGTCCACAGTGGGCATCATCACCTTCAGAGCATCTCTTACAATCAGGTTGATTGTGTGGGCAAGACATGGATGATGGGTCCATTTTAACATTTTCATGGCTTTGGTTATGTTAGCTGCATTGTCGCTAACACAACAGACCACTTTTCCATCTACGTGCCATTCTCTGGCCGCTCTCAACAGTTCCTCTGCCAAGTTCTCTGAGGTGTGTCTGTCGCTGAACTCAAAGCAGTCCAGAAGACAGCTAGACATCGAAAATCATCAATGAAGGGACATGTAACCGACATGTAAGAAGTGGTTACCCTTGATGTCCAGCAGTCAGTGGTAAGTCAAACTGCAGTAGCTTTTTGGACTCTTTCCCGCACTGAAGCCTGTGTGCTCTCGTACAGTTGTGGAATAAGTGATGTTGAAAGGGTTTTCCTGCTTGTAATTGTGTACATTGGATTTAGACTATTGCTATAATTTCTAAAACCTCTGTCCTCYAYGATCGAAAATGGCTGGAAATCGGTGGCAATCATTTTAGCCAATGCAATATCAATTTGGCMTTCTTTTGCTACAGACATAGACTTTGGCATAAACTGGTCCATAGGAGACTGCGTTRCTGTGGGTCGCGGAGTAGGCCTACTTGACTGAGTGGATACATCTCCACGTGTGGAGGTGCTGGCTCCACCAATATCACTAGCAGGCCCGCTAGTTTCTCAAAGCTCCGCTACAGCTAGCTTCACAATTGGGTGCACAGTTCGCATATGCCGGTGTAGGTTGTGCGTAGAACCGGCTTTATATGAGATTTTGTTTTGGCAAATTCTACACTGTGCTCTAACATTGTCTACATTATTAAAATGYATCCAAATGCTACTGTGCTTCCGACTCATTTTCCAGCTGTTGTTTTCACAGCTGTCCTTCCGCTCTCTCCTCGGCTGTGAGGGAGTTGGCTCGGCCCTCCCTCACGCATCTTTGGTTCATTGGTTGACACTGCGTGTCTGATTGACAGGAACAACAGGTGAGGCTGTTAGTCTGAGCAGACAGTCAGAACGAATGCATTTAGGCCTATATTATTTTTTTATTTTTTTCGTTCTTTGAATTAGTTAATTCTATTCATTTAAATMTTTTGATAATTCAGATCTTATTTTTTTTTATTTTTAAAAATAGATTTGGCTCTTCTGATATGCGAGCCGGCTCCCAACATTCAGCTTCAAGACCCGGCTCTCAGAGCCGACTCGTTCACGAATGACCCATCACTACATTCAATGCTATGGGTGGCAACAATGTCATACTCGTTTGGACCAGACAGCATCAGATATATGGCCTACATGTAGAGAGAGAGAAGGGCGCCGTTTCACCTGCTCGGATGCTTTCTCCAGTTAGATACATTCAGCCTCTTGTGAATTGAAAGAAATGATGAAACACAGAGAGACGAAAGATACGTTATTACATTTTTTTTAAATTCTTGGTTCAATTTTGGGGGAAGCCTGGCTTCCCTTGGCCTCCATGAATACATGCCACTGCACTACTGTGAATGTCCTGAATGAATGCCATTCAGGACATTAATCTTCACCAACTTTGCTCGACACCCTTCTTGATTCAAACTAAGTATCCACTTCCACCATCTCWACGATTTATGGTTTTAGCAGATTACTTTCTTAGAAAAATAATTAGGTACTTGGGCTGTGTTCAGTTCGCACCGCTCACCTTCCCACAATCCCCAGTGCATTGCTCCGCGTGCTCCCGTTGAAATTAAATGGGCGGCGGGACTTCGTCTGGCGAATTTGGAAGTGGTGGAAACCCTATATAATGAGCGGGCCGGCCGTGGCAGTTTTGCATGGAAAGTCCCAGAACTAACCAGGTGTTGATGGAATTACTTCAGAATTTTACAAATTATTTTCTGAAAAAGTAGCTCCCTTTTAGAGAGTATTAAAAACAATGTTCTCCCTCCTACAACGGGTCAGGGGTTAATAACACTGATACCTAAGCGAAAAAATAAATGCTGCTCATTGATAACTGGCGCCCAATTTGTCTTCTTAATAATGACTATTAGATATTAGCCTTACTACTTTTGACATAGTAGAGCATCAGTTCCTCTTCCACTCCCTTGAGATATTTGGCTTTGGGGATTTTTTCTGTAAGGCTATTAAGACTCTCTATACAAATGGTAGCAGCTCTATTAAATTTAAATATGGCACCTCACCTAGATTTGAGTTAAAGAGAGGAATTAGGCAAGGCTGTCCTATCTCTCCATATCTGTTTTTATGAATCACCCAACTTCTTACAAATTCTTTAAATAATAGTCCTGTACAAGATATTTCCATAGCTGGTAAAGAAATTATTATAAGCCAGCTGGCTGACGATTTTACACTTTTTCTGAAAGACGCTAACCAAATTCCCATATCGATCAATGTGATACAATCCTTTTCCAAAGTGTCTGGTCTATATCTTAACATTAATTAAATGTGAACTCATGGCTGTCAAAGATTGTGTGACACCTTCATATTATGGTATTCCAGTGAAAGAAGAACTTACATAAATTTGGCATAACCATTACTAAGGATCAAAAGTCTAGAGGCTTACTAAATTTGAACCCTCTTATTAAAAAACCCCAGAAGAAGCTAAATCAATGTCTACAGAGGGACTTATCTTTAAAAGGAAAAGTCCAAWTAACCAAGGCTGAAGGTATCTCTWGGCTAACATATGGCGCTCTATCTTTATATCTTTACGGTAAAATGAGCAAGAAGATAGACCAGATGCTTTTCAACTTTCTGTGGAGAAACCGTACCCATTACATTAGGAAAACTCTTGTAATGAACACTTACAAGTATGGTGGGCTGAATTTTCTGGACTTTAATACCTTAAATAATACTTTAAAGGTCAATTAGATAAAACAATTCTAAGAAGTGTCACGACTTCAACCGAAGTCGGCTCCTCTCCTTGTTCGGGCGGCGTTCGGCGGATCAACTCACCGGCTTTCTAGCCATCGCCGCTCCATTTTTCATATATCCATTTGTCTTGTCTTGTTTTCATACACAACTGGTTTTCATTTCCCCAATCAATCTAATTGTATTTAAACCTCTGTTTCCCTCATTTTTTTGTGTAATTGTTTTCATGTCAAGCGATGTTCTTTAGCGCTTTACTTTATTGTTCCGTTGAGCGTGTTTGTTTTGTTGTGCTCCCGGTTTGGAACTATAATAAAGTGCGCTTTATTTATCATACTCTGCTCTCCTGCACCTGACTTCGCCTTTATACCAGTGGTGCCGTCAGGGTCTGCAAGGCCTTCTTCTGCTGGCCTAAACATCATCAGAAATATATATATTTTTTTAAATATATTTTCCCACATATGTATTAAATTATTCCCCAGAGTAAGAGTTATACTCTCATTTCATAGCTTTCCTCTTGGTTGCACTGCTTCCAGCCCCAGGTTGAGATTTGGAGGGCTGGTCTTTATGTTAGATCTTTTATCCAATCATATTCAGCCATCATGTGTTGCCAGAGGGTCTAAAATCTGCCCTCAGGCCTTCAGAATCAACAGTGCGGGCGCTTGTAGCTTATAGTGAATGGAAATTAAAATTTAGTGTCAACCAATCAGCTTTAGAGTTGGCTATTGTACGCCTGCTAGCTGGCTCCAGTGTTAACACAGGAGCCAGCTAGCAGGCGTAGTCCTGTGCACGTCTTTTGATTGGATTACCAATATTGAGAGGCAGGTCCTATGGGCAGGTCTATGCAGATCTAGGAAACTGAATTTGATAAACGAATTAATTCGCGTACTACCTAAGCTGTTTTTTCAACCCACAATGGCGGAAGGAGGAGAAGATATCGATTTTGTCGAGGATATAATTATAACGCCATTCTCAAGACGAACTTTTTCAAGAAAAGTTAGACATTGTAAGGAGAGGTCGCCCGACACCACAAAGCCCGCCACAAAGCCTGTCACACAACAGCTCTGCTCCGTGTAGCGCAGGAATGATGAATGCCCTAACTTCCACCAAGGCTGCTTCGCTCTTCAATTGTTTATGGCCCAACAGACGTCGGATTGAACAGACATCGGGTTTTACTGGTTCGCTCCACAGAGACGCTGCTGTACCCATCAAAGCCACTTTCAAAGTTTTAACTACGAGCGCTGTCAATGGCTCACAGGCTCCGAGAAGCACTGCAAACTGTACTGCTGGGAATGCCTATTATTTGCAAGTGATCGATTTGGTGTTTGGAGCCACACTGGCTTTGCACACTTGAGTTGTCTAACCAAGGCCAGCAACGAGACACCAAAGTACGGCTGGGCACTTACAAGCAATTGTGCTTTTTGAAAACTTTTGGGGACACCGGAATGGATCTACAGCTCAACTAACAAGCGCGCAGGCAACGGAGCTGCACAATGAAAAGGTGAAGGGAAATATTGAAAAGATCATTGATTGTGTCATGTTTTTGGGTAAACACTGTTTACCCAAAAATGTCAATTTCAAGGTGACGCAACGCCTGGTTATACTGCGTTTCTGTCTAAATGTATAGTGGTCTAGAGCCATGGCATCTAATGATGGTATAAGAGTGGGATTTAATTCGGTGGGACTGTGTAGTACCTCACTGAAGGCCCAGGCCCCAGGCCCACGGCACGCCACTGCTATACCACACCATGACAAGAAGACCCACTTCTATGTGGAATTGTATTCCTCATCATGTCTTCTCTACTTTTGGTGGCCTTAACTTCATGTTGCTTTGCAATTATAATATTGACAAAGTTCCAGTGAAACTTCCTGCTTTTCATCGGCAGGTTCCTTGTCATGGTTCTTAATTTATAAGCATAATTTTTCTCCACACAGATATTATATGTGGAATAATCAATGTTTAGAATATTGGTTCTGAAAATAATATCCTATTGGTGAGCCAACTTGAAATGCAGAGGGTTTTTTACTTAGTTATAATTATAAGGAATTCTTATCACTTTACAAGGTCCCTGTAACACCTAATATTTTGCAATTGTTTTAGATGCCATTCCCTCAGGTGTTGCTTTATTATTCAGGAATGTGTCAAGACCTGACCCTCAGAGCCTACCTTCCATTCACCCTGTTGACTCATCAGTAGGAAAGATTTGTTTCTTCTTTTGGTCCATTCAACAACAGAACGATATGAACCTTGTTTCAGCAGGATGTCATGCCTTATTGACTGGTTTGATTGATAATATCTGTTTGAAAAAAGTTTGGATGTTACCACACACATACCTACTTGTTAACTAAATTAAGGAAGTTTCCTTTAAAATTGTTCATCAATATTATCCTGCCAACCACTATATAAAGAAGTTTAAGGAAAACATAAACTCAAATTGTACCTAATGACCACCCAGAAACGGTGTTGCATCTTTTTTGGCATTGTATTCATGTAAGAAAACTGTGGCAAGACATTAGTAGATTTATAATTGAACACATTTATGAAGATTTTACACTATTGTGGAGAGATGTACTGCTTGAATTCTTTACCTACAATAGAAATAAGCTGAAACTATTTTATGTAATTAATTTMATTATTCTTTTGGCCAAATTTCATATTCACAAATGTAAATTTACAAACAAAACACCACATTTTCTTACCTTACAAAAACAAATTGAACTATATTTTAAGACAATTAAATACTCTACTAACAAAAAAAGCTGTTAGAATTCTAAGTGTATGTATGTCCCTTAAGGTCCTTGTGTAATGTAATATTGTACCCCCTAGCCCAATTGTTCTTTGTATATTATTTATATATACTTGTGTTCCCACATGTACTTCTTGTATTGATTTGTTGTTAGTAAAAACATTAAATAAAAATAAAGTCCCAGAACTAGACAGAGGATGGCTCTTTGGGGACCATGGGATGTTTAGCAGTAAACACTTGAGTTAAGGCCCTATCACTGAGTCAATTTAAAAGGTCTGCTTCCGATTTTCTACCCTTCTCCAGAAGTGCGCACTTTCTTAACATTTCGTTCACCTTATGCATTGTCAATTTCGTATTGCAATGGCTCGCTGCTATGTAGCTGCAACGSCGCCATCTAATGGAGAAGTAGCAACTACACAGCTTGGCAGTGCACCACACAACATGGACTGTCTCAATGATCTTATTGGCCAGAAACAGCATCCATTTATTAGACATCCTTCTGATTGGCTGCTCACGGGTAACACGTGTTGTGTTGGGTTTTGTAACTCTTTACGATTGATTACRAAACAAATAGTCAATATTTTCTACTGGTGCAGGCAAGACTGTATAAAGGTAAGTCTAGTTTTTAAAACTAGTTTCAAAGACACAAAATAGTTATTTGAAAACAGACTGTTGTGCCATTTGTTTACATGAGAAAATTGAAATGTTAAAACCGATCAATTGTATCTCAATTCGTTTACAATAGAAACTATGTAGGCATAATCGAACCCATACAGAGACATTCAGTAAGCTACTTTTGTTAAAAGATTTTAAAGCCTAGATAGGTAACCTATGCTGGACACAGTGTTTACCTTTTGAAGTCCATTACATCCCATCAAGATATTGAAAGTAACAGAATTATAGGACTACCAACTGCCATAAATGTCCAGCTAGGCTACACTACTCCCCTTCACTTTAGACCTACTTCTGACAGCCATGTAAGGACTGAGAGGGAACCACTGGAGCAGAGCTTGAACTAACAATCCTGCCTCCTTGATTCGTTTATTCTTAAAAGGTAGGTCACCAAACAGGCATGGCTCATACTTGCATTCACTGGTTCCGCAAGGGGCTTCGACTGCACGACAATCCAGCACTTGTGGCTGCATTGCGGGRCTGCAAGGAGATCTACCCTGTGTTTGTTCTGGACCCCTGTGCCCYCAACAACGTCAACATTGGCATCAACCGATGGAAGTTCCTCATAGGAGCCCTTAAAGACTTGGATTGCAGCCTGAGGAAACTCAATTCTAGGTAGGAATAAAAGGACAACTCAAAAGCATTATGTCCAATGCTATTTCAGTTGCTTAGTGGATATGTTGTGTTGATGGGACTGTGTACTGTTGAAGCAAAACAATGTTTTTTTTTGGTAATGGATCAATAAAGATGCATGTATTGTTTTGGTTAGTTAATGTAAGGGGTGGATAAAGAAATTAGATATGGTGTCTCTTCTTGGCTGTTTGTTGTGTGGCGATCCCAGATGGATCCCTACTGGTATTCTATTGTTTTGTGCTTCTCAGAAATCGACAGTTAACTAAAAAGTGCTGGTGGGGTCTCCACTCTCCAGGCTGTTTGTGGTGAGAGGTAATCCAGAGGAGGTCTTTCCTAAGCTGTTCCAGAAGTGGAAGGTGACGCGGTTGACGTATGAGTATGACACAGAGCCCTTCAGCCTCCGCCGGGACAAGGAGGTGGTCCGGTTAGCTGAAGCGCATGGAGTAGAAATCATCTACAAAGTCTCCCACACACTCTACAACATAGACAGGTGAGCGATCCTTAACGAGTGTATACTCGGTGCAGAGAAAGCTTATTGCTAACTTAGAAATTGATGAAACACAATAAGAATCAAATGAAATGTGATTATTTTTATATGGAGACAGACATCTTAGAAAGAAATGCATGATGACACTGTCTTAATTGAAAAATGTCTGATTACATCAAATGAACACCATCACTCAAGTTGCAAGACTATCTTGGATGCAGCACTAATGATCTGTATCCCTGCCCTGTCATTCTTGTAGGATAATTGAAGAGAACAACGGAAAGGCTCCCCTGACTTACAATCGGCTGCAGACCCTTGTCAGTAGTATCGGTCCCCCCAAAAGGCCTATCCCCGCTCCAACGAGTGATGACATGAAGGGTAAGACCGAAAGGTCTTTTGGAATGGTTCTCCCATGTCAATATATTTGCCATGTCCCGATTCTCTACCTTTACGACCTAAGCGTGCACTTGTTCACTTCCCTTCATGGATTTAAAATGTGTAAGAAATATGGTGGAAACTTCCTCTAGCCYATGCTTAGGGCAAAACCAATCCAATGCTTTTAACTTTGTGAGGAAGAGTGTATAAGGGTTGAAAATTACAGATTTGGACACTGATAAGCGACAAGAAGTTGCCCCCATCCTTCCCGCTAATTGGGCAACATTTGCTCATTTGTGTTTGTCTGAGTGAGGGAAATGCTGTAACTAAGAGGACTCTATGTATTTTGAAAGATGACCTTGAGGATTATATTAAATACCGCTTTGATGTCATACAAGCAAGTCCAAATGTGCACTTCACATTTCCATATCATAAAGCTCATGACAGGGCAGGGATACAGATCATTAGTGCTGCATCCAAGATACAGTGTCAACAATTATGATCTGTTTGATGTATAGTTACAAGATGACATGGTGTCATAGCCTAGTGGTTAGAGCGTTGGACTAGTAACTGAAAGGTTGAATCCCCGAGCTGACAAGGTAAAAATCTGCCGTTCTGCCCCTGAACAAGGCAGTTAACCCACTGTTCCTAGGCTGTCATTGAAAATAAGAATTTGTTCTTGGACTTGGCTAGTTAAATAAAGGAAAAAAATACCCTGGGTTGTTCTGAACAGAATGAGCCTGTTTGTYTATTGTGAAGAAAATGTGCTGCGGGAACATGCACTCGACTCCTTTCAATGCGCACAAATTATGATCGGTTTCTAAGAATTTCCTTGTGAAAGCCTTTTATAACTTAGCTAGTCATGATGGCATTAGAACAAGCTTTCAAATGATGCCCACCTGATCCAGATTGCAATTTATAATGGGCTGTTTTTGGATTGTGTAAACAACAGTAATTGTGTGATATAGCGGGGATACAGGGTTGTGTTAACTACAAGTATACTTGCTCTAGTTCCTCAACGGCACAGCTAGGAGAGCTAAATAAATAAAAACTTTATAGTTGAAGACTTCTTTGAGTCATAAAAGTGCATTGAAATGACTTAGGAACTGTTTACACTTTGGAGAGGTGTGTGGCCACTTGGGGACACCAGTTCATCCTCACTCAAACCTGTGTAATTATTTTTGTTATGTTGCACCTACCCCACATTTTCAAGGAATATTTTTATCATGTTACTGAATGTATCCAGAGTATTTCAGATTTCGTTATCAACAAATGTGGTGAAAAGTACATTAAATGTAAAATGCACATAAAATCAACAGTGTAATGTTTGGATTCAGYCTTGYATTAGGTCAACTGTTGTCATCTACTTTGGTCTAATCATTTCCCCATGATCTCCAAACTCTTCCCTTTCAATTGCTACCATGCTTATGCAAATTATTTTCAGATTTCTGTAAGAAACATACATTTTTTTAGCCCTATACAGATAACMCTTTATTGGCCTAACTTTTCTGCCTTTCTTCCTCACATTCAACTAGATGTAAAGACTCCGTGCTCAGAAAAACATGAGGAAAACTATGGCATCTCCACGTTAGAGAAGTTGTATCAGGATCCAGAGTCTTTGACTGAGGAGCTGTTCCCCGGTGGAGAGCAAGAGGCTCTGCGGAGACTGGACCAACACATGGAGAGAAAGGTACTCATRTCTTTTGGCACACATCTTGATTACTGGTAGATGAGCAATGACAAGTGGGTGGAAGTGGAAGATGAAAAAACTATTTTCCTTCTAACACATTGGTCAGTATTTAGACWTATCAATCATTCATTGATGTCAATGGGGGATTTGGTTAAATGTAATTCCTTGTTTAATTTATTTTTGTAATTTGGTGTCAACCAGGAATGGGTGTGTGACTTTGAGAAACCACAGACGTCCCCAAACTCCCTGAGCCCCAGCACCACCGTCCTCAGCCCTTATATGACATTTGGCTGCCTGTCAGTACGCACCTTCTGGTGGAGTCTAACCGACGTCTACCAAGGGGTGAGTCTCTTCAAGCCTATCAATCAACTTCCATTGATGGGTAAGTGTTTTGCAGAGTTTGGTCATGTACAAGAATGGGAAGTCATATTGTGGAAAATGGAAAGTGATGTCTGACGTCTTACCTGTGTGGGATTTGTAGAAGAAGCACTCCCAGCCTCCCGTCTCGCTGCATGGCCAGCTGCTGTGGAGAGAGTTCTTCTACACAGCCGGCCTGGGCATCCCCAACTTTGACAAGATGGAGGGAAACCCGGTGTGTACACAGGTGGACTGGGACAGCAACTCTGAGTATCTGGCTGCATGGGCAGAGGTAGGCCTGTAGAGCTCCTAACACATCGGGCCAGTTTTCCAGTCAGAGATTAAGTCTACTCCTAGACTAAAAAGCAAATAATGGAGATTTTCCAGTGATCATGCTTTTTAGTCCAGGGGAATAGGTTCAATCTGTGTCTGGGAACCARACCATAAACCTCTGAAGAATAGAATTTCACTTAATCTGATGCTATAGTAAAGCATGACATTGTTGTTTATCAATCCACTCAATGTGTGCGTGTGTTGCTCTGCAGGCCAGGACTGGTTTCCCCTTCATCGATGCCATCATGACCCAGCTGAGGCAAGAGGGCTGGATCCACCACCTGGCCCGGCACGCCGTGGCCTGCTTCCTGACCAGAGGAGACCTTTGGATCAGCTGGGAGGAGGGCCAGAGGGTATGGACTACCATACCTTGCCGTTATGGATTATTGTTATTTATTGACCTCTACGGGATAACCCCAAGTGGGTTTTAGCTGCATTATTCTTTAGCATGGCTTTAGCCATCACAACTGTACTGCAATAGTACAATAAATAATAATTGAACCCCCATTATGTATGCTGTAAATACAAGACATCTGGTCATTTAAAATGCTTTTCACTGAGGCAAATACAATACTTCACAAGAAAAGGAAAAAAAAGACTATATACTCTTATTGCTGTTAGTACATTTACAATTTAAGGTGTGTAATGACATTTAAAAAGATTGATCAACAAGTCTGACCCCTTTATTGACAAGGTCCTCACTGCAGAGCATGGATGATCTAGTTGAATGTCCCAGCCTAGCCCACCAATCATTGCCATTAGTCAAACCTGAACATTAAAGCTGGAATCCTTAATGGTGAAACCACCACATCCATYCCATCTTTAAATAATATTMATGTTCATGGATATAATCATTCACTTCCTGTTTGGTGASATGAATATGGCCTGGCACTGCAGTAAGTGTCATACATATCCAGCTACTGTTAATTGAAATGTATCACCAAGGGCAACACATTCTTCATCCATCTTTAATTCATTCATCGTTACTGTAGGWCACTTGGTCTGAAATGATGATAGGCCATATGAAATATTGATCATATTGTCCACTGTGGTTGTTGAAAACACAGTGTACCGCAAATAATTATTCCAATAATGAGTTAGATGGTATCATTTGTCTATGAAATACAGCATTTCTCTCTTCTGGAGTCTAATTTGCATAGAAGAAGAAACCACAGTGAGTAGGACTATGTACTGTACAGTCTAAGAACCTTTGTGAAACCGAAGTGTATCTACAGTTAGGGCCTGATGGCCTTGCCGTCAGATGTTCTGCTCAAACAAGAGCTTTTCAACAATCATGCATTGCTTACATCATAATTATAATTCAGAACATGAAACCTTGCAGAAGTTATCCTGTCTCACTAAGAGAGCCAATTTGTGCCTAGTTTGTTACGTCTTAGTACTACCACTCCAACTTTTCAAGCTGAGGGACTTTTCTCTCTCGTGTCTCGTACCGAGTTGAATGGTTTAATGGAATAAAGTGACACGATTAGTCCTGCTCAATAGAGGATYGATWTTTAAACCTGGCTCCTGCATCCATTAATTAAACCTGGCTCCTGCCCCATCCATTAATCTCAGCACAACCATCCAACTCAAGTACTCTCTCWTTGTTATGCTCTGTAAGGACAAGGTTATTACAGTGAAATATTAATAATATATAGAAAATTAATTTAATAATTTAAATAATTTGTTTTAAAGTTCACACTGCCGTCTGAAAGCTTTAACTGTAGTTTTTACTGGCAATCAACATGTTACTAGTGTGCGTCTCAAATGGTTTTAACTTTCAATTGATAATTGTCATTTCAACAGTTCATATCATTCTCGAATGATCAACATCAGACAATAAGAGATWATGGTCGAAGTATTTGGCAGACATGTTTTGTAGAGTTTGAAACTTACTGTAGGCTATTAGGTGCAATTCAGTGACAGCAGTGGCTGGGTAAGCACGGGCAATTAAAGCCAGATTTACACAAATATTGAAACCCAAGTTCACCATACAACAGATACAGTGCCTTCAAAAAGTATTCATACCCCTTGACTTTTCCACATTTTGTTACAGCCTGAATTTTAAATGGGTTAATGATACTCACCCATCTACACACACTATGCCATAATGATAAAGAACTKTTTTTTAAAMATTTATTGAAAAAATAAATACAGATATCTAATTTACATAAGTATTCACACTCCTGAATCAATGCTTTGCAGAAGCACCTTTGGCAGCRATTACAGCTGTGAGTCTTTCTGGGTAAGTCTAATAGCTTTGGACACCTGGATTGTGCARCATTTTCCCATTATTCTTAAAAAAAAAAWRWWTTCAAGCTCTGTCAAGTTGGTTGTTGATCATTGTTAGACAACCATTTTCAGMGTTTGCCATAAATGAAGTAGTCTCCTATTCCCTTGCCTAGCGGTTAAGAGCGTTGGGCCAGTAACTGAGTAGGGTATAGGGTGCCATTYGGGGCACAATCCCTATATATGCTCAACCATTCCTCATAAGTCTAATGAAAAGCACAATAACCAAATCAAAATGGTAATGTTTGGTAAGGAGTCACAGAATGAGGCTAAATGCTGAGATTAGAGGAGCAACTCAATACTTGAAAGTAGTATTTCTCTCATCCTCTTTTGAATGCATTGATCTGAAAACGTTGGAATCAATAGGCCTGATACAAGGTTTTGACACCATTTCAGAATATTTAGATGAACTTAGTTCTGACCACTGTATTATTGAGTTGATTCTCATTGGACCTTGTTTGCCTCACAGGTATTTGAGGAACTCTTATTGGATRGAGACTGGTCCCTGAATGCTGGGAACTGGCAGTGGCTCTCTGCTAGTACTTTCTTTCACCAGTTCTTCAGGGTCTACTCGCCCATCGCCTTTGGGAAGAAAACGGACAAAAACGGAGACTACATCAAGTAAGAACATTAACCCTTACCAAAGCCAGAATGTTAAGATTTATTACCTTGTAATACCATAGCATCCAATTGTTTTGCTGTCACACAAATAAATGTGTTGATCTGAATTAGAGGTCGACCGATTTTGATTTAATGCCGATACCGATTATTGGAGGACCAAAAAAAGTGGATACCAATTAAATCGGCCGAGTTATTTATATTTGTAATAATGACAATACTGAATGAACAATGAACACCATTTTAACTTAATATAATACATCAATAAAATCAATTTAGTCTCAAATAATTAAACATGTTCAATTTGGTTTAATTAATGCAWAACTAAGTGTTGGAGAAGAAAGTAAAAGTGCAATATGTGCCATGTAAATAAAAGCTAACGTTTAAGTTCCTTGCTCAGAACATGAGAACATATGAAAGCTGGTGGTTCCTTTTAACATGAGTCTTAAATATTCCCAGGTAAGAAGTTTTAGGTTGTAGTTATTATAGGACTACTTCTCTCTATACCATTTGTATTTCATATACCTTTGACTATTGGATGTTCTAATAGGTACTTTAGTATTGCCACCCTAATCTCGGGAGTTGATAGGCTTGAAGTCATAAACAGCGCAATGCTTGAAGGCAAACGCACGAAAGTGCTGTTTGAATGAATGCTTACGAGCCTGCTGCTGCCTACCATCGCTCAGTCAGACTGCTCTATCAAATCATAGACTTAATTATAACATAATAACACACACAAATACGAGCCTTAGGTCATTCATATGGTCAAATTCGGAAACTATCATTTCGAAAACAAAATGTTTATTCTTTCAGTGAAATACGGAACCGTTACGTATTTTATCTAACGGGTGGCATCCCTAAGTCTAAATATTGCTGTTACATTGCACAACCTTCAATGTTGTCATAATTACGTAAAATTCTGGCAAATTAGTTCGCAACGAGCCAGGCGGCTCAAACTGTTCCATATACCCCGACTCTGCGTGCAATGAACGCAAGAGAAGTGACACATTTTCCCTAGTTTAATATTGCCTGCTAACATGAATTTCTTTTAACTAAATATGCAGGTCTAAAAATATATACTTCTGTGTATTGATTTTAAGAAAGGCATTGATGTTTATGGTTAGGTACATTCGTGCAACGATTGTGCTTTTTTCACAAATGCGCTTTTGGTAAATCATCCCCCGTTTGGCGAAGTTGGCTGTTTTTGTTAGGAAGAAATGATCTTCACACAGTTCGCAACGAGCCAGGCGGCCCAAACTGCTGCATATACCCTGACTCTGTTGAACAGAACGCAAGAGAAGTGACAATTTCAAGTTAAAATAAATTCATGTTAGCAGGCAATATGAACTAAATATGCAGGTTTAAAAATATATACTTGTGTATTGATTTTAAGAAAGTTGTTGATGGTTAAGTACACATTGGTGCAACAACAGTGCTTTTTTCACGAATGCGCTTGTTACATCACCCGTATGGCGAAGTAGGCTGTGATTCAATGATAAATTAACAGGCACCGCATCGATTATATGCAACACAGGACAAGCTAGATAAACTAGTAATATCAACCATGTGTAGTTAACTAGTGATTATGTTAAGATTGATTGTTTTTTATAAGACACGTTTAAATGCTAGCTAGCACCTTACCATGGCTTCTTGCTGCACTCGCATAACAGGTAGTCAGCCTGCCACGCAGTCTCCTCGTGGAGTGCAATGTAATCGTCCATGATCGGTGTCCAAAAATGCCGATTACCGATTGTTATGAAAACTTGAAACCGGCCCTAATTAATCGGCCATTCCGATTAATCGGTCAACCTCTATTCTGAATCCTAAACTGGTAATAGATCTTTTTCATTTACTAAAAGGGGCTATGTCATAAGCTCTCAGTTCTATAATGGGGCAAAAATGGCAGCCATCTTGGTCAGGGAGAAATCCAAAACCAGTCTAATTGGAATGAATGAGTAGAGGCATAGGTGATGAATTTCCTGCTTTTACTTATGCAGAAAAATAAAAAGGCATGTGTGTATCAGAAAGTGTAATGGAATTCTAGTCACCCTAAAAGTCATTATAAAAAATGTACACCARCCGTAACCCTAAAATATGTAAACAGACCATACATTTGCAACAATTATTTTAACGCTGTGAGTGCGATTTATGATACAATATCTATTGTTAACCACAACCATTCATGAACCTGTGCATTGTAGGAAAGACCCCCCCCCCCCCTTCGAGTTCTAACCAATCACAATCATCTGTGTTGTAGGAAATACCTGCCCCACTTGAAGAAGTACCCAGCTCAGTACATCTACGAGCCGTGGAAGGCTCCCCGCAGCGTCCAGGAGGCAGCAGGGTGCATCGTAGGTAAGGACTACCCGCGGCCCATAGTGGAGCACGAGGTGATCAGCAAGAAGAACATCCAGAGGATGAAGGCAGCCTATGCAAAGAGATCCCCACATTCCAGTGATGAGTCACCCAGCAAGAAGGAGAAAGGTTTGTTTCCCCTAGGTACAGCTATAGGATCAGCTTCCCCTCCCCTAACCTTAACCATAGTATAGGATAACACAGAGCGCCATATTCTGACTTTGGATCTGCATGCTCAAACTTGCATGCAAATCTCCCAATGATATCAATAAATKATATGCGAAAGTCCAAGTTGTGCACATGGATCAAGTCAGAATATCACCCTGAATGCCTTACAAATTACTACTTAAATCGCTAGTACTGACAACTAATTGTCAGTCGCTCTGGATAAGAGCGTCTGCTAAATTACTTAAATGTTAACTAACGTTACTGTTGATGAAAGGACAAATTGTCGGTWTTTAGGACAGGGACTGCAGATTAGCTGTTCCTTGTCCAAATAAACATAATAAATATGTACTGCTATATCCTTGATGGAATGATTCATTGGAGCTCATTGTTTGCAATTAGGGATGTGACAAATGTACACTTTCTTAGCTTTTAAACTTCCATTTATCGTTAAAGCGTATATAAAAAAAATCTAAACGCAGTCCTGGCTACCTACCCAACGTCACTCCCCTTACTGCTGTCCCCCATTCATTCAGTAACGATGGTATAAATGCAGTTTTAGGTTCTCTTTGTGCCTCTCCTCCATGTTCTCAGTACATGGGACTTCATGTCACACTTCTCATCAATATGATGACTCGTTGCAGCGTGTTCATAGACGTCCAACAATGGTGTTTGAGAGCAATCGTTGTACAATTTCTCCATCAGGTTCGTGGTGGTTTTTCGACATGGCATCTTGTAGTCTGGTTCTAGATATGCCATTAGGGTATTGAAGCAGACATCCTCTACCATTGACAATGGCTGCAATCATTGATTTTTTTCACTCCGTCCCTTATCCCACTGCTGCCAGCAACGGGATGGGTCTCACGGTGCCTCCCTTTCAGCATTGCACCAGTACTGCTACTGTAGCTCAATTCCCCTTCAAAGTTTGGATTTCATCACCTTCTCATTTAACTAAAGTATTRCCATACAAGACTTAGCTGCTGTCGCTTTCATGTCTCACTGCCATTTTCCCAACTAATAATGACAGTGAGGTGCGGAGCGCTTTATTAGTGGCAAATAATTAGAAAGATGCATGTCATCTATTTACAGTTGTAGCATTATTTGTAAAAAATTATAACATCACACCCCTATTTGCTATGGTTTGAATTTATAGTAATGGACTAACTCTTTCTCTTGCTTTTGAAGGTAGAAAACACAAAGCGCCATCTGTATTGGATATGCTGATAAAGAAGAAGAAATGATAGAGTTAATGATATTGTTTTGGAGAAGTGTTSATCTACTCCAATTAGAGCTTGAGTGGAAGCTGCCATGTTACATTTTGTCTCGGTTTACATGTCACATTTACATTATGACTTTCAATGTATGGGAATTGGTGGGCTTTTTCCCCAGTGTGTGCTGAAAATAAAAACTATTTGGCTAAACATTCAAACAAGGCAGTCATTTTACATATTCATGAAATAAATTGCAGTGAAATTTGGCCTGTAAAATAAGCAATGTACATCACATAGGAGATTCACACACTGAAGAAAACAACCATACATAGGACGCAGACCGTGGGGGATGATGGGACGCACACTGTCGCACATTCAAAAAGCTGATCTAACAAAGTGGATATTTGTCAAACCCATCATGATTATGTTAAACAGGCCCACAAGGTGGTTACTAAAATCTGATTTGGATATTATGCAGTGAAAACATACAAATATATTTAGAAGTTGTCCTTTTCAGGTTTACAAAAATGTCTGCTAAATGCCATTTCCYGTTCGTATAAGCTGGTAGAATAACTAGCATATAGAAATCGGGGGTGGTAGTCRTTTAACTAATGCAGTTGATTGGTGACGATAACATGAACTGGGGTTGACATCTATACAAGCATTACACATTTTTACCCCAACAGTGTGAAATAAACAATAGCCTAAATGTAGGCTAATTTTGGTGGGCGGCAATGAGGTAAATTGATATGCCRTTGCACATAGATTTTGTAATTGAAGCCATGGGTGTCTAAACTAGTTCATTTTACTATTGATCACAAGCGTTAACTTTTTTTATACAAACACTTTACTGCATMATGTGCAGTTGAAGTCAGAAGTTTACATACACTTATGTTGGAGTCACTAAAACATTTCAACTGCTCCACAAATGTCTCGTTAACAAACTATAGTTTTGGCAAGTCGGCTAGGACATCTACTTTGTTCGTGACAAGTAATTTTCCAACAATTGTTTAGACAGATTATTTCACTGTATTACATTTCCAGTGGGGCAGAAGTTTACATACACTAAGTTACCTGTGTCTTTAAACAGCTTGGAAAATTCCAGAAAATTATGTCATGGCTTTAGAAGCTTCCGATAGGCTACTTTACATAATGAGTCAATTGAAGGTGTACCTGTGGATGTATTTCAAGGCCTACTGTCAAACTCAGTGCCTCTTTGCTTGACATCATGAGAAAATCAAAAGAAATCAGCCAAGACATCAGAAAAGAGATTGTATACCTCAACAAGTCTGGTTCATCCTTGGGAGCAATTTCCAAACCCCTGAAGGTACCACGTTCATCTGTACAAACAATAGTACGCAAGTATAAACACCATGGGACCACGCAGCCGTCATACCGCTCAGGAAGGAAACGCGTTCTGTCTCCTAGGTTGAACGTACTTTGGTGCGAAAAAGTGCAAATCAATCCCAGAACATCAGCAAAGGACCTTGTGAAGATGCTGGAGGAAACAGGTAGAGAATTATCTATATCCACAGTAAAACAAGTCCTATATCGTCATAACCTGAAAGGCCGCTGAGCAAGGAAGAAGCCACTGTTCCAAAACCGCCATAAAAAAGCCAGACTACGGTTTGCAACTGCACATGGGGACAAAGATCATATTTTTTGGAGAAATGTCCTCTAGTCGGATGAAACAAAAATAGAACTGTTTAGTCATAATGACCATCGTTATGTTTGAGGAAAAAGGGGGTGGCTTGCAAGCCAAAGAACACCATCCCAACCGTGAGCAGGGGGGGTGGCAGCATCATGTTGTGGGGGTCCTTTGCTGCATGAGGGACTGGTGCACTTCACAGAATAGATGGCATCATGAGGCAGGGAAATTATGTAGATATGATTGAAGCAACATCTCAAGACATCAGTCAGGAAGTTAAAGCTTGGTCACAAATGGGTCTTCCAAATGGACAATGACCCCAAGCATACTTCCAAAGTTGTGACAAAATGGCTTAAGGACAACAAAGTCAAGGTATTGGAGTGGCCATCACAAAGMCCTGACCTCAATTCTATAGAAAATTTGTGGGAAGAACTGAAAAAGCGTGTGCGAGCAAGGAGGCCTACAAACCTGACTCAGTTACACCAGCCCTGTCAGGAGGAATGGGCCAAAATTCACCCAACTTATTGTGGAAGGCTACCCGAAATGTTTGACCCAAGTTAAACAATTTAAAAGGCAACGCTAYCAAATACTAATTGAGTGCATGTAAACTTCTGACCCACTGGGAATGTGATGAAATAAATAAAAGCTGAAGTAATTCACTCTCCTATTATTCTGACATTTCACATTCTTAAAATAAAGTGGTGATCCTAACTGACCTAAGACGGAATTTTTTACGAGGATTAAATGTCAGGAATTGTGAAAAACTGAGTTTAAATGTATTTGGCTATGGTGTATGTAAACTTCCGACTTCACTTTTTTTTTTATACAAATACAGTTGAATGCTTACGTGATCAAGAGTAAAGTGACATGTCTCGTTAAAATGGTTAAATAAATAAAGATGCATAATCAAGTCATTCAATACAACTAAAACCCTAAAACCCAAATCCAACTAAAACCCTTTCTAATTGTGCTAACGCATTGTATGTCAGTACCTTATTCTTTGTACAGTAGGTTAGATATTGGGCATCCTAAATTCCATGCTTAMTTCAGAAGTCCATGTTTGCTGTCAGGGCTCTTTCTTCTATCCTCTTCTCTTCCTCATCCCACAAAGTCCCTCACTCGTTCCTGAGATGCATTTCTGACGCATCCCATTTTTTAATTCTTGCGGTCGGAGTTCTGAGCACTSCCAAGCGATGGGTGACTGTGTTCAAGTGCAAAGCACTTTGGCTGAGGCCGCTGCCATCTGRTCTCACCGGTAGACCACTGAATTGAGCTTGTGAAATGTGCGGTTACTCCCTCATGCACTTTAGTGAAGAAATTAATAGGACACCATTCACCTTACCAGAAACTTTGGCAAACTMATTTCGAGACCATATTTCCCACAAGGCTGTAGAATGGGACATGGCATTCCCCTTTCCTCCCTTCGTAAAAATGTCTAACTCTCCCTCTCAGACAATGTTCCTCTCTAACATGGGTTCATTGGTCATGATGCGTTTGAAGCTGAAGGCGCTCAGGTCCAGGGTCTTGAAGCCCCCGTCCAGGATGAGTTCRGCCATGGCGCGACCCACTGCCGGCGAGTGCTGCAGCCCGTGCCCGCTGAAGCCTGTGGCAAAGAACATGTTGTTGACCAGCGGGTGCATGCCCACGATGCCGTTCTGGTCAAAGGTGTTGTAGTCGTAGAAGCCGGCCCATGCGCTCGTCACCTGAAAGGAGTGAAAAGAGACGAGTGTTAAAATTTGAGGGATAGACGTTATCGGCAAGGATATGGAGCTAATTCGAAAGCAGCACAAAGGACAAACGCAGAAACAGTAGCAATAGATTTATCAACTGACTCTCCCAATGAAAAGGGAAAGTTAATTAGAGCATATGGATTGTCCCCCCCTGTTTATAACATTTGGTGCCAACCGAACACAACCTAGTTTGAGGCGAGGAAGGTTGCAACCATTATGACCCATATTACTATGTAATTTTATGGTTGCAATGTCACATCAATTTACCTTGAGGCACTCAAAGGCAGGGACCCGGTGGGCCAAATGAGGCCAGATCTTCTGGAAGAACTGGTGGTCCACCTCCAGGTTATTGGTCTCTGGCTCCTCTTCCTGATGGGGTTGCAAATAATGAAGACTGCTTCCCAGACTCTTGGGGCGAGTTCAGAGYAAAGACAGGAGAAAGGAGAAATCCCCCAACCAAAAACTAAATTGGTTGAGTTCTGACTCAAAACATTTTCTCCCATTTGAGTTTACTGAATGCTGTTTATTTAACCATTATTCGAGGTTACCCTAATTTAGAATCTAGATCATTTTTGGAAAAGCGACCTCGTCAGGTGACTCAGGGTTACAAAATTAAGTTAGAGGAATAGGGCAATCCTCTTCCTCACCTCTTCTGGTGACATCCCAGCAATGTAGTTTCCTCCCAGCCCCTCTCGTCTGAAGTACACTCCAGAGTAGTCTACGAGGAAGGGAGTGTCCAGCCCTGGCCCGTTTGGACAGTGGACCACATAGATGAACCTAGACGAAGACCCACAACAAATACACTGATATATTAGACAGTACCACAAACACATAATATGCAGAGACCTAATACAGTTAGCATTTCTCCCCGGAGTGGCCTGTGAATATTATATCAGCGTTATGACCGATACCAATAAGGGCTGAAAGAAAGCTAGCTGTCAGCAACATGGTGTAARTGATTTGTTCTGACAAATGCAGTACATCAGGGGGTGGTCCTCTATTCAACGCACCTTTTCCTGGGCTCCACGGGTAGCGGGATTCCAGCGATGGTGTCTTTCGGGCCGAGCCCGATGCCCACCATCTCTGCCACCTTACCGGAGAGGGCCCCTGCAGCGTTCACCACGATGGCACACTCCACAGGCTGGTACTCCAGACTGTTGGGCATCTGGACCTACTCAAGACACCAGGGACAGACAATTAGCAAGGGACCATAACGGTGGAGAGGCCCTAGCTACTGTGAGCTGGGTTGTGTTCAGTAGGGGCATTTTGAAATGGTGCGGAATTACTTGAACGTGTCCAAATTATTGTAAAATACAGATTGTTGTCCCCTATGATGAAATGGGGGAGGGGACTGTGGATCAGTCTCTGTTTGTCCATTAGTCACAAACTTGGGTGAATGATGTGTCATGCCAGAGAGATCCGGCATCATTCGTGGGGGATGATGTTTACTGTTGCAAAATGTTTTGCCCTACTCAGTTTTTTTTCATTCAACCCTGTGTTGATTAACTGAAGTGACGATCTAGGTGTTAATCTTTAGATGTTGATTCAGAAATTAGTTTCTGATCTGCACACAATTCGTTTGCCCTCAAAACACAGGAGATCAAGGGAAACACGGCAACTGAATTGGAGTTAATGTTTAGTGAAAAATGTCCTTGCGCAAATCAGGAGTCATCCCTACATTAGCATATTTGATTCTCCTGAAATCCACCTTGTCTCCTTCTGCAGTAGTCATTGTGTTTGTGGTGTACCTAAAACCTGAAACACAGCATCGCCAAAATCATCAATATACAGCTTGGATAGATTGGTTTAGCTTGGCTCTGTAGTGTGTTCATGGCTTGTCTGTTCCACAATGCTGTGATGTTGGCACAAGCACAAACCTGTGACTTCTCCAAAGCACTGGTAGACCCCCATGGAGATGGCCTTCCGTCTGAAAGCGTTCAACAGCATCCAGGGGTCGAACCAGCCCTCGTTCTCCAGCCCTGGGTGTAAAAAGGGCAAAGGGAGGAGTTGACGTTGTCAAAGTAGAGGTCATTTGGGAGAAGAGACAGTTTATGCTTAACCCAGAAAGGAAGACATTTAATTGTTTCTAGCCAGCAAAATCATGGGGCGTGTCTGTAAGGTTGCAATTTATTGATGGATTGCTTTTTTCCACGAGCAGTGTGTGAGGACACTAACAGGATCTTGTTTATCGGTCGGCCCCAGCCTCGAACTCAGGCCCTGTGTGTAGCTCTCTGCCCATTCATCGCCATTTACCCGTTGTTGTTTTAGCTCTCCCAATCAACACCGGTGATTGCTTTATGCCTCTCTCTAATGTCAATATGCCTTTTATACTGTTGTTTAGGGTAGCTCTCATGGTTTTATTTTACTGAGGAGCCCCTAGTCCTGCGCTACATGCCTCAGATACCTCCGTTGTCCCACCACCCACACATGCGGAGACCGCACATAGCTTAACTGGCGCCTCCAGAGATGCAACCTCTCTCATCGTCACTTAATAGCTAGGTTTACCTCCACTGTACTCACAACCTACCAGAAATCTGCTCCTTTATTCTCTGTTCCCAACGCACTAGACAAACAGTTATAGCATTTAGCCGTACCCTCATCCTACTCCTCCTCTGGTGATGTAGAGGTTAACCCAGGCCCTGTGTGTCCCCAGGCGCTCTCATTTGTTGACTTCTGTAACCGTAAAAGCATTGGGTTCATGCATGTTAACATCAGAAGCCTCCTCCCTAAGTTTGCTTTATTCACTGCTTTAGCACACTCCGCCAACCCTGATATCCTAGCCGTGTCTGAATCCTGGCTTAGGAAGGCCACCACAAATTCCCATCCCCTATTACAACATTTTCCGTCAAGATAGAACTGCTAAAAGGGGGCGGAGTTGCAATCTACTGTAGAGATAGCTTGCAGAGTTCTGTCATAATATCCAGGTCTATGTCCAAACAGTTCGAGCTTCTACTTTTAAAAGTCCATCACTGTTGCCACTTGTTATAGACCCCCCTCAGCTCCAGCTGTGCCCTGGACACCATATGTGAATTGATTTGCCCTCCCATCTATCTTCAGAGTTCGTACCTGTTAGGTGACCTAAACTGGAGATATGCTTTAACACCGCCGGCCCGTCCTACAATCTTAAGCTAGAGTGCCCTCATCTCACACCAAATTATCAAGGAACCTACCAGGTACAACCCCAAAATCCATAAACATGGGCACCCTCATATGATATATGCCTGACCAATGCTTGCCCCTCTAAATACGCTCCGCTGTGTTTCAACCAGGATCTCAGCGATCACTGCCTCATTGCCTGCAGTCTGTTATGGGTCCGCGGTCAAACACCACCCTCATCCACTGTTCAAATGCTCCCAAAAACATATCTGCGAGCAGGCCTTTCTATCGACTTGGCCCGGGTTTCCTGAAAGGATATTGACCGTCATCCAGCAGTAGAGGATGACTGTTTGTACTTTAAAAGTGTTTTCCTCTCCATCTTAAATAAGCATTCCCCTTTCAAAAATTGTAGAACTAAACAGACTATAGCCCTTGTTCACTCCAGACCCTGACTTGCCCTCGACCAGCACCAAAAACATCCTGTGGCGTACTGCAGTAGCCATCGAATAGTCCCCGCCCGATATGCAACTTTCAGTGAAGTCAGGAAGAACCCAATATACACGTCAGTCTAGGAAAGCAAAGTGCTAGCTTTTTCAAAAAGAAATTTGCAATCCCGCAGCACTAAGTTTCGAAAAAGTGTATGCGCGACACTGTAAGTCCATGGAGAATAAGAGCACCTCCTCCCAGCTGCCCATGCACTGAGGCTAGGAAACACTGTCACCACCGATAAATCCACGATAATCGAGAATTTCAATAAGCATTTCTCTACGGCTGGCCATGCTTTCCACTTKACTACCCCAACCAACAGCTCTGCACCCCCCGCAGCAACTGGCCCAAGTCCCCCCACTTCTCCTACACCCAAATCCAGACAGCTGATATTCTGATAGATCTGCAAAATCTGGATCCCTACAAATCAGCTGGGCTAGACAATCTTGACCCTCTCTTCCAAAAATKATCCGCCGCCATTGTTGCAACCCCTATTACTAGTCTGTTCAACCTCTCTTTCGTATCGTCTGAGATTCCTAAAGATTGGAAAGCGCACTTCAAAAAGGGGGAGACACTCTAGACCTAAACTGTTACAGACCTATATCCATCCTGCCCTGCCTTTCTAAAGTCTTCGAAAGCCAAGTGAACAAACAGATCACCGACCATTTCGAATCCCACCGTACCTTCTCCGCTATACAATCCGGTTTCCGAGCTGGTCACGGGTACACCTCAGCCACGCTCAAGGTCCTAAACGATATCATAACCGCCATCGATAAAAGACAGTACTGTGCAGCCATCTTCATCGACCTGTCCAAGGCTTTCGACTCTGTCAATCACCGCATTCTTATCAGCAGACTCAACAGCCTTGGTTTCTCAAATGACTGCCTCGCCTCGTTCACCAACTACTTCTCAGATAGAGTTCAGTATGTCAAATCGGAGGCCCTGTTGTACGGACCTCTGGCAGTCTATGGGGATGCCACAGGGTTCAATTCTCGGGCCGACTCTTTTCTCTGTATATATCAATGATGTTGCTCTTGCTGCGTGTGATTCTTTGATCCACCTCTACGCAGACGACACCATTCTGTACACATCTGGCCCTTCTTTGGACACTGTTAACTAATCTCCAAACGAGCTTCAATGCCATACAACACTCCTTCTGTGGCTTCCAACTGCTCTTAAATGCTAGTAAAACGAAATGCTTGCTCTTTAACTGATCGCTGCCCGCACAGCATCACTACTCTGGACGGTTCTGACTTAGGTATTTACAGTTGTCCACATATTCTAGGTGTCTGGCTAGACTAAACTCTCCTTCCAGACTCATATTAAGCATCTCCAATCCAAAATTAAATCTAGAATCTGCTTCCTATTTTGCAACAAAGCCTCCTTCACTCATGCTGCCAAACATACCCTCGTAAAACTGACTATCCTACCGATCCTTGACTTCGGCAATGTCATTTACAAAATAGCCTCCAACACTCTACTCAGCAAATTAGATGCCGTCTATCACAGTGCCATCTGTTTGTCACCAAAGCCCCATATACTACCCACCACTGCGACCTGTATGCTCTCGTTGGCTGGTCCTCGCTACATATTCGTCACCAAACTCACTGGCTCCAGGTCACCTATAAGTCTTTGCTAGGTAAAGCTCCACCTTATCTCAGCTCACTGGTCACCATAGCAACACCAACCCGTAGCACACGCTCCAGCAGGTATATTTCACTGGTCATCCCCAAAGCCAACACTCAATTTGGCCACCTTTTCTTCCAGTTCTCTGCTGCCAATGACTGGAACGAATTGCAAAAAATAATAATTATAATTATAATAATAATAATAATAAATCACTGAAATTGGAGACACAGTGGGGCCAAAAAGTATTTAGTCAGCCACCAATTGTGCAAGTTCTCCCACTTAAAAAGATGAGAGGCCTGTAATTTTCATCATAGGTACACTTCAACTATGACAGACAAAATGAGGGGAAAAAATCCAGAAAATCACATTGTAGGATTTTTTATGAATTTATTGGCAAATTATGGTGGAAAATAAACTTTTGTTATTGACCAAATACTTATCTCAATACTTTGTTATATACCCTTTGTTGGCAATGACAGAGGTCAAACGTTTTCTTTAAGTCTTCACAAGGTTTTCACACACTGTTGCTGGTATTACGGAGAGAGATGCCAGACCAAAGAGCTGTCAAAAGGACGACCAGAAACAAAATTGTAGACCTGGCACCAGGTCTGGGAAGAACTGAATCTGATAGTAAGCAGCTGGTTTGAAGAAATCAAACTGTGGGAGAATTCTTAGGAATGGAAGACTACAAAGACACTGATATTCTCCCCTCGATCTGGGGCTCACGCAAGAATCTCACTTCCGTGGGATCAAAATGATCACGAAGAACGGTGAGCAAAAAATCCCAGAACCACACGGGGGGACCTAGTGAATGACCTGAGAGAGCTGGACCAAAAGTAACAGAAGTCCTACCATCAGTAACCACACTAAGGTGCCGCCAGGGACTCACGAATCCTGCAGTGGCCAAGACGTGGTCCCCCCTGCTTAAGCCAGTAACATGTCCAGGCCAGTCCTGAAGTTTCTAGAGAGCATTGGAATGATCCAGAAGAAGATTGGGAGAATTGTCAGATGTCAGAATGAAACAAAATTAGATTTTTGGTAATAAACTCAACTCGTCGTTTGAGGAGAAGATTAGGGGTAGCTAGTTGCATCCAAAGAACACGCATACTACTGTAAGCATGGGGTGAAACATCCATGCTTTGGGGCTGTTTTTCTGCAAAGGGACAAGGACGAACGAATCCGTTTAAAGAAAGAATGAATGGGCCATGTATCGTGAGATTTTTGAGTGAAAAACCTCCTTCCATTCTAGAAGTGTGCAATGAAGATGAATCGTGCTGGTCTTTCAGCGATGACATGATCCCAAACACACTTCGCCGGCAAGGAAGGTAGTGGCTTCGTAAGAAAGCCATTTCATAGGTCTGGAGTGGCCTAGCCAGTCACCTCCCAGATCTCAACCCCAATAGAAAATCTTTGGAGGGAAGTTGAGAAAGGATCCGTGTTTGCCAGCAATCATGCCCCAAAAATCACTGCTGCTAGAGAGATTCTGCATGGAGGAAATGGGCCAAAATATCCAG
>NC_036860.1:55388549-55406748 GCF_002910315.2 Salvelinus sp. IW2-2015
GTTGTCATCCGACAAACAAAGCAAGATTTCTGTTTCACAGACCACTGTAACTTCTCAAGAGCTCCTCTGTCCTCCACTCGTACCTGATTTATTAATCTGGCCACCTGTTTGAATGTATCAAGTATAAAAGACACGTCCACAACCTCAACAGTCACACTCCAACTCCACTATGCCAAGACCAAAGAGCTGTCAAAACACGACCAGAAACAAATTGTAGACCTCGCACCAGCTGGGAAGACGAATCTGATAGGTAACACTGGTTGAAAGAAATCAACTGTGGGAGCAATGCTTAGGAAATGGACAGACTACTAAAGACAACTGATAATTCTCCCTCTCGATCTGGGCTCACGCAAGTATCTCACTTCCGTGGGTATTCTAAAGTATGATCACAAGACTGAGCAAAAATTCCCAAACCACACAGGGGGGACTAGAATGACCTGAGAGAGCTGGACCAAATACAGTAAAGTAATCCTACCTCAGTAAACACACTACAGTGCCAGGGACCACGAATCCTGCACCAAGAACGTGGTCCCTCTACGTATCACAGTCCTGAATCTAGAGGATGGATGATCCAGAAGAAGATTGGGAGAATTTCATATGTCAGATGAAACAAAATATAACTTTTTGGTAAAAACTCAACTTGTTGGAGGATCTAAGAGCTGAGTTGCATCCAAAGAACACCATATCCTACTGTGAAGCATGTGGGTGGAAACATCCATGTGGGCTGTTTTTCGCAAAGGGACCAAGGACGACACTGAATCCGTTGTAAAGAAAGAATGAATGGGGCCATGTATCGTGAGATTTTTGAGTGAAAACCTCCTTCCATTCTATTCAAGGTGACACTTGAAGATGAATACTTGTGGCGGTCTTCAGCTATGACAATGATCCCAAACACACTTCGCCGTGCAAGAAGGAGTGGCTTCGTAAGAAAGCATTCATAGGTCCTGGATTGGGTCCTAGTCCACTTACGAGGCGGTCTATAATATCGTTCTAGGACCTTCGAGCGTGCCTGAGTTACCTGTGACCAGCTCGGAATAAACTGGATTGTTTCTCAATTTTAGTATAAGCGGAGTATGGTCACGTGGTTTGGGTGATTCGACACCAATGTCGTGCGGTGATCTTGTGTCACCTGGCTTTCGTAAAGACTGGTGAGAAAGCCCCAGGGCCCAGGTATATAGTCTCGTGAACGTAGCTCTAGAGTGCTCCCCGGAAAGAGGCGTCGTCCAACGTAGAAAGCTCCATACGAGACGAAAGTGACGAGGAAGGAACAGGGAAGAGGCTATATGGCAACAAGCGCAAAGTGGTAAGAGAGCAAGAGTCTTAGACCCACTGAGTGGTGGTAGCCAAAGGATCCAATGTATTGTGCTACACTATCAGGAAAATAGTCAGCCTGGACGCCCAATTCAAATGTAGACCGCATCCGGAGGAGTAGGGTGTGAGGTGAGGAGGAAAGGCTCCGGGTGCCCGTGCAGACGCTGGTGGGATCATTGGGAGTCAAGTGGGGGAAAGCAGGGCCAGCCTGAGAAAGTAAACACATAAGTTGGACAGTTAGTGGTTGAACAGTTAAGGTGCGCGAGTATACGGATACGGACCAGGCACTTCAGTGCAGGGAAATGCGGTCGAGAAGGAGGCGCTGACCAGTGACGGTACTCAGTGGCCCAGAGACTGGGTCTGAAATGAGCAGCGGGTTATGCACAAACATAGTGCGTGGTGAAAATCGAGTCTCGATGGTCGCACCCGAATTCGGATTCTTTTATAAAAGAACGACGATTTCGCCGATCCCATAAATGGGCTAAGAGCGCTCAACCTGACTCACAACAGCATGTGCTAGGCAGTACGCCATCTAGAGGGTGCTGTTATCAGGGCAGGCAGGTCGGGTGACCAAATACTTATTTTCCACCATAATTTGCAAATAAATTCATTAAAAATCCTACAATGTGATTTCCCAGATTTTCTTTCCTCATTTTGTCTGTCATAGTTGAAGTGTACCTATGATGAAAATGACAGGCCTCTCTCATCTTTTTAAGTGGGAGAACTTGCACAATTAGTGGCTGACTAAATACTTTTTTGCCCCACTGTATCTTCCTCACTAACTATAAGCATCAGCTGTCAGAACAGCTTACTGATCGCTGCAGCTGTACACAGCCCATCTGTAAATAGCCCATCCAACCACCTACCTCATCCCATATTTGTTTTTCCTGCTCTTTTGCACCCCAGTATTTCTACTTGCACATCCTCATCTATCACTCCAGTGTTAATTGCTAAATTGTAATTACTTCGCCACTATGGCCTATTTATTGCCTTACCTCCTTACTTCATTTGCACACACTGTATACAGATTTTTCTATTGTGTTATTGACTGAACGTTTGTGTAACTGTGTTGTTGTTTTTGTCGCACTGCTTTGCTTTATCTTGGCCAGGTCGCAGTTGTAAATGAGAACCTGTTTTCAACTKGCCTACCTGGTTAAATATTKATTTTATTTTATTATATTGTTCCACTGATAAGATCAACATTACTGGAAAAGTTATGCAATACATACTCCCTAGTGTTCCAGTAGCTTACCCCCTTACACTCGTGGGAATTGGCCTATATGGATAGGGATAAATTGAAATGTTTCTTGCATTAGAAATATGGAAAGCATATGCATAACCATATTAGCAATTTAAAGGGAACAGTTAGACTAAAAGTGAAAACAGTTGACAAGACTGAATCCAAACATTACACTTGATTTGATGTGCATTTTACATTTACTGTACTTCTCGCAGCAAACTATAAGGGGCTTTTTGTTGTTCTCCTAGCTGTGCCATTGTGGTTGTTTTGTTTGCCTTTACACAATTACGGTTGGATTTTTTTATATTTTTTTTACGCAGTCCAAAAACAGCCATTATAAATCCCAATCTGAGTCAGGTGGGCATCATTTGAAAGCTTTTTCTATTGTCAACATGACTAGCTAAATTATAAAATACAATCATAGCGTTAGGCTTTCACAAGGCAATTCAGATCATTTTGGTGCGCATAGAAATGAGTCATGAGTGTATTCCAATACGTGGTCAGCAGCAAATTTCCTTCACAATACAACAGGCTYATTATGTTCAGGACAACCCAGGGTATAAAGCCATGTCATCTTGTAACTGAACATCAAACATAGTGATCATAAACGTTGACACTATATTACATGAGTTTTATGATATGGAAATGTTTCATTTGGACTCGGGTGTTTGTCTTGCTTGTATGACATCAAAGCGGTATTTCATAATCCTCAACGTCTCATCTTTCAAAATACATAGAGTCCTCGTAATTTACAGCATTTCCTCACTCAGACAAAACATTTGCATGGGRGCAACTTCTTGTTGCTGGCAGTGCTCAAGTTCAGAATGACTGTCAGTCAAAACCCATACAGAGCTGTGAAGCAGAGACCCTGAGCTCTGCGTTACAATTTAGGCACTTATCAGTGTCCAAATCKGACATTTTCAACAAGTATACAGGTATGAGTGTAAAAGGTTAATCAGTGAATTATTTGACAGACATGTGTCTGGACTGCTGCACTGAAAGCATGCTTAACTGGGTAACAGTACTGAATTTAGAGATACATTGACGAAGACAGGGCATACAACACACTGGCTATACACTCAGKGGCCAGTTTATTAGGTACACCACCCCGTTCACAAATGGTTCGCTCCTACAGACTGAGTCACATGGCCGTGGTTTGCTAAATAAAGCAGATAGAGGCATTCAGTTACTGTTTGATTGAACGTTAGAATGGGCAACACGAGTGACCTAAGCAACTTTGAGCATGGCGTGATCGTCGTGACATGCGCACCGGTTCCAGTATCTCAAACAGCCGGGCCTCCTGGGCTTCTCATGCACGACAGTGTCCAGGGTTTACCAAGAATGGCGCGACAAACAAKTGACATCCAGTCAGCGGCAGTCCTGTGGGGGCGAAAACAGCTTGTTGATGAGAGGTCGAAGGAGAATGGCAAGAATCGTGCAAGCTAACAGGGAAATAACAGCKAAGTACAACAGTGGTGTGCAGAACGGCATCTCGGGAACGCACAACTTGTCGGTCCTTGTCACAGATGGGCCACAGCAGCAGACAACCAACACCCGGGATAAACTCCTATCAGCTAAAAACAAGAAGAAGCGGCTCCACCAACAATGGACAATTGAGGAGTGGAAAAATATTGCCTGGTCTGACGAATCCCGGTTCCTGTTGCGTCATGCTGATGGCAGAGTCCCTACCTGTCTGCTGTCAAMKGTACAGGCTGGTGGAGGTGGTATAATGGTGTGGGGAATGTTTTCCTGGCACACGTTAGGTCACTTGATAAYAACTGAGCAAAGTTTGAACGTTTCCGACACCTCCTAGAATCCACGCCCCGAAGAATTACAGCTGTTCTGGAGGCAAAGGKGGATCCGACCTAGTACTAGTTGGGTGTACCTATTAAGCTGGCCACTGCGTGTATATTACAACTGTTCAGAAATGTTGAATATATTGCTTATTGGATCTCAGTCATTGTACCAAGACTGCATATGCTCCATTTGCTTTAAAGAAGACAATGTTCATTGTCTTATTGTTGCATGGACCCAGATTATGCCACCTTAATCATTTCAGGTAATACTATCTCGTCTGTCACTCATAATAACGAAGAGCTGTACTCACCATATGAAGCCAGCACTACTCCATCAGTGTTGATCCATGGACATTTCTCCTTTAGTTGTGTGGGTGAAAGAAGAGCGACCTTTGCTCCAGCATATCTGATTTGGAATTAAAATGAATAGCATTTGTCAAAAAACAGCATCAGGGTCCATTTAAATATTTGCATGATGGGATATTTGTGTGTATGGTGCATAAGTGTAGGGTACAAGTGTTTACCTTTGGGTGTTGTAGTTTTCTTCCATGATATGAGCCACTTTTTCACTGGCCAGAAAGAGATATCCGGAGTGGTTAAACTGCAGGTCCACGGGGTCGTCATTCAGCACACTCAAGTGTTCCTGAGAAGGCACGACAAACTGTCAATCACTTTACACAAACATTTTTTTTTTTTTTTTTAAACACTTCAACAGGTCTATGGAATGCCATAAACAAATGTATTAGTTGTCACTATCATGCCAAGCTGCAAAGACAGAAGTACCACAATATCGCCCTAAAAAAATGTTTAACTATCCCTAACCTTATGCTTAAAAACACAAACCTTAAATTAAGAACAAAAACAAATGTCTGTGTATTCAGGAAGCAGCTAATGGGGATCCAATAATAGATACAAATAGTACATGTTGACTGCAGCTTGGCCATATATTGACAGGGAAATAGTCAACTGTATTATGAGTAAATAACCTCACACTACGCTGGTTAGTCACTAGACCTAATGCTGACACTAGCTGGTAGTCACAGTGACCTAATGGCTGACACTAGCTGTGGTCACAGTGACCTAATGGCTGATACTAGCTGGTGGTCACAGTGACCTAATGGCTGATACTAGCTGGTGGTCACAGGAGCCTAATGGCTGACACTAGCTGGTGGTCACAGTGACCTAATGGCTGATACTAGCTGGTGGTCACAGTGACCTAATGGCTGACACTAGCTGGTGGTCACAGTGACCTAATGGCTGATACTAGCTGGTGGTCACAGTGACCTAATGGCTGACACTAGCTGGTGGTCACAGTGACCTAATGGCTGACACTAGCTGGTGTCACAGTGACCTAATGGCTGACACTAGCTGGGGGTCACAGTGACCTAATGGTGATACTAGCTGGTGGTCACAGTGACCTAATGGCTGACACTAGCTGGTGGTCACAGTGACCTAATGGCTGATACTAGCTGGTGGTCACAGTGACCAATGGCTGACACTAGCTGGTGGTCACAGTGACCTAATGGCTATACTAGCTGGTGTCACAGTGACCTAATGGCTGACACTAGCTGGTGGTCACAGTGACCTAATGGCTGATACTAGCTGGTGGTCACAGTGACCTAATGGCTGACACTAGCTGGTGGTCACAGTGACCTAATGGCTGATACTAGATGGTGGTCACAGTGACCTAATGGCTGATACAGCTGGTGGTCAGTGTCAGGAATGCCTACATTGATGTTCCTCATGAAGTCAGCCGAGGCCATGGACAGGTGGATGTTCTCTGGCAAGGAGAACTGCTGTCGAATCCCCCCAGCAGACAGCACCGTGGAGGCCTGGGAGTACTGGAGACAGGGAGATAGAAGATACAGATTAACACCTAGATTCAGTCCGTGCACTACTGTGTTAGTGTAGCAGTCCTTTAATGATTTGACTAGCATCTGATCTAAGATGACTTAAGATTCCAGTCTCTTCGTTTATACTTGGTCATCAAGGAAAGGTGATATGGTCTCTGAAACTTTCTTTTCCATTAGGACAGCCCCAAGCCTGAGGGTGCATCTCAATAATGTCATTTTCTACTGAAATGTGCACTTGTTTACTACYTCCCACAAATCTAAAAGCATTGGATTGATAGAGGCATGGATACAGGGAGTTTCCACCATATTCTTATACCAGTAATTTCCTTTAAATCCAGTGAAGGGAAGTGAACAAGTGCACACAGAGACAGGAGAGATTAATGGAACATTGCTTGAGCTTCAAATGTATTCAGTGGACGYGAGTGAGGTCACGTGACACAGCCYAGGCCACTCACAGTGGGGTCCCTCTCAACCACCAGCACCCGCACCCCGTCYCGAATCATCTCTTTCTGCTTCAGCCAATAGGCGATGGACCAGCCCACCACGCCACCTCCTACGATCACGATGTCCGCCCTCTCAGGGGGGAGTGAGYGGTTCTTCTCAAACGGAGTCCAGTCACTGCCAGGCATGGCGTCTACCGCTTTCTCCCTGAACGCTTTGAACTGGTTCTCGAGATCTGTGTTGAGAAATATATTGTTATTTCTATTAGGACGTAAGGCACTCTAAATTTGTCATTCTAGTTATCTGGTTGTAACTACGAAAGTCACTTAATTCTCATATCTGGCCACAGCGGTACTTTATGATAATACATGACATTCACACCAACTACAAGAAGAATTTCAACATGTTACAGACCGTTATTTTTACCTTTCAGATATAATTTCAAATACAGGRTTTACCATACAAAAATGATGTAAGGGAGTTACTTCAACACAATGTCAACAAAAAGTATATTATAGCAAACGGCACAAAACTTCAACAATCAAAATGCATGTAGTAGCTTATCATCAATTTCTATAGAGGAATATGAAATGTCATAAACTACTTTGGTAAGTTAGCTAACTAGGTAGGACCCGTGGCAACCCGTCATTGAGTCCCTCCTGTTTTGAGCCCCATATATATTTTATAATTTTTTGGGGGGTTGCCTGTTTTGCATTAATATGTGTCACATATCAGTTTGCAAACAATGTACAAAAATATATATCATTCAGTTAATAAAGCTGCATACACACATGGTCTCTTTTTTTGTTTTCTTGAGTAAAGCAGCTTCAAAATGCAGGTGTTTCAGCCTAGCTCAGTGCTTTCTGTGGTGGTGGGGCAAGCCAGCAGAAAATAGGAGCATTGCGCCGTGATTGGCTCACTGTTCTGTCACTCATGGGATCTGTATGTCATTGCCAAGTTTAAGTCCTTAGTAAGGGTAGACATCCAAAATGTCAGCCCTTTGGGTCCAGAGTTATATTACAAGTGCCCTTCCAAGAAGGCTCAAGGTCATTGGCCACAGATAAAATGACACCAAATCACATTATATGTACAGTAGCTTTGATTGGACTGATGTCAACAACTTACTTTCAAAGTCTTAGCTAGCAGTCATCATCATGAATCAAGTCAACAATCTACTGGCAAATCCTTTTTAATCATTGTCATATGAAGAGAAATTATAGATAAAATGTATCGGTGCTCATCGGCCATTGGACATAAAGATTACACAACAAGTTGKAAATCGCAAATTCAACAAYGTTAGCCTGCTATTCAATGGAGTGGCTTTTTTCCCCCTCCGAGTTYCCACCATAAATCCAGAGAATGCCAGACTGATGACAAAATTTGCCCACAATGGACCGCCACGCCACCTTCACAAGGTGAGTCCAAAAATGTCTATGCAAGGGAGATATGTATACTGTAGCTAAGAAAGTAATAAAGTGTATGTTGTGTAGTAAGCTGTTAGTAGCCCATGTGCCTCACTAATACATTTAGTCTATTTTCACCAACGCAATATTGTAAACATCTTTTGTGGCAGGTGTGTGCTTGTTTGCCAACTTTTTTTGTACAGCTTTGACAGTGCTACTGATAGTAGTGCTGGCACATGCAAATTCATCATACACAACATTCTATAATGGAATAGTGTTATTTGATGTGTCAAATTAAAAGTTTATTTAATGCATCAAAGTGTTACATAAAATATATTTTTTGACACACAAAGACCCAATCTGCGTTCAATGTGCATTTGGGTCTATTTTCACCTACTGTTCAATCAAATGTATTTATAAAGCCCTTCTTACATCAGCTGATGTCACAAAATGCAGTACAGAAACCCAGCCTAAAACCCCAAACAGCAAACAATGCAGGTATTCTAACTTGGTGGTGCACATGTAGCCTATAACCTGTTTTAGAGAAATGTAATCATTGAATATTATAATAACTTTCATTGTCTGTTTATATGCCCCTTTATTTATCCTGGGGTTCTTACTTGTTGTACAGTGAGTACACTGAAAACGGCCCATGTTCTGAATTCTATCGCTGTACAAAGTTATATTGACTACGTCTGTAGTCGCTCGCTCATTAATGTCTTAATCGAAATTACGGGTGGCCTCTTATCGTCCCCTTACGCCATCGTTTGTACATCTCGATTGTCAGTAGAAACCACATTTGTTTAAGCAAGTCAGCTATGATTTTTTTAAAGGCWGTAAATGAGTCTGAATGAACTATTTCGCTGAAAGCCAGGTGTAGTAGTGGTAAGATGTTGGAACTGCTGTTGGGACAGCTTTATATAGCCCCAACAGTTTGTGGGCACCGTCTGTCACCGTTATAGTGCAATTAATGTATTGTTTAATGTTGTGTTGTGGCTTTTCTGGCATGCATCCAACCATTTTTTTGTAGCCCCACCAACAATGCCAAACAATCGCCACTGGGTAGGACACAAAAGCAACAGTGAAGAAAAGTTGATTATCTCACCTTTGAAGAAATCATTTTGCACGGGTCTACCAGTGCTGATGTTTCGGGACCAACGGGTGCAGAGTCGCGTGTGTTTATGGATAAATCGCGAGGAAACATGAATTCCATGAGCGGCACGCGCTGTCATGTGCAGTCCCGTCCACATTGACATTGCTGGAGCTTGATTTCTTCTCTCTAGCAGCACTACTAGCACACTGGAAATGCTACGATAAGCTAGCTAGCTAGCTTCTGAGCACAGATTCAAAATGGTGTGTTGGCTAACCCTGAAATTAATATTCACTGTCTGGTRCAGCACTTCGATTCGACACAACGTGTTGACGTAACAATACCAGGTGATGATGACGTATGACGCTTCGGACGTGACACAACCATATAATGCCGCGCTCATGTTCTTGTCAGATTTAGAAAACTTGAAAATGTCTTMCTTACTAACTGGTTGTCGTTATACACGTGCGGCGTTCAATTATTCGGCAATTTGGAAATGTCCGAGTTTCAACTAGCAAGTGAAAGCGGGTATGACCACCGACCTTCATTTTTTAAATTTTTTATCTAGGGTTGAGTTCGTAAATTCGTTCTGGAAATCTACTTCGGTTGCGTTCGTAAATTCACTCTTGCTATCGACTACGATTTCAGACCGCACGTCTGTGTGCCAGAGCGCTGAATAATGAATTTACGAACGCGCAACATCCGTTAAGTATGACATGTTAGTCACCAACGATCTAGATAACATGAAAACAGCCTAACCAGCACTGCTAGGGCGAGTAAAATGGTCAGAGTGAGGAGTTCTCTCATTTATGTCTGGAAGTAGCTAGCCAACTTTAGCCAGTTAGCTTGGGTGCTTGATTGCCTTTGTGAGGTCAGTACGTTCCGAGAGTGAAACGATACGAATTTACGAACGCCCCGAGCGCACTTCAGCTCTCCAAAGTGAATTTACGAACACACCCCAAGTTATGTCTCCTTAGCAACAAGCGGAAAGATGGTTCGGGGCGTAGAGCCACACGGTAGAGGAATCTATCTCGAATGTGCAGCACACTAGTATCGATGGTCGAGAGAGCCTAGTTAGTAGTGATTGGGAAACCGAGGCTTTCTGAAGGCTTCGGTCGCTTTCACCAAACTGTGGCAAAAAACGGTTCATTACTAGTACACTGAGCGTGTTAATGAACGGTTCAGTACGAAAAAAAAGGTGTGCAACGTTCAATTAAACGGAAAAGGTGCTGTTCTGAACGACCAGGAATAGCTGCGTTCAGTACGTTTTTTACGTTCTGGAATGTTCAATTAAACGTAAACCGTACAGAATGACCGKTTGAGAAACTTTGCTATCAGCATGGCCACTTCCCTTTAAAAACGTCACTGATTGCTTCAAGCCACAACCACCAAACTGGAGCAAACGTAATTATACTGTAGTTATAGCACAGCTTGAACAATGAGCGTTAGTTATACATATATTTTGTTATTGTGTTAAAAAATATTTTACAAATAATTATTGTTGTTGCATTTAACTGCCAACAATTCAGTTATAATTTCCTTAGAAGGTCATGTCAGAGGTCAGTATGCGTAAACTCAGGATGTTATGCCCAGTTCAAGACAACTGGGAACTCAGAAAAAAACTTTGAACGGTCATCCAACTCTGAATTCCAACTCGGGAACTTGGGCCTCTTTCTAGAGCTCCGACCTGGAGATCACTGACGTCATTATTTGTCTTCGATAATTTTTAGATTTCCCAGTTGTCTTGAACGCACCATTATGCTGTGTTCATATGCTAGTCGGAACTAGGAAACTCCACAATTTCCGACTTGCTAACTGGTTTTAGTTATACACGTGCCGCATTTAACCATATAACAAGTCGGAAATTTCAGATTTTCCTAGTCAAATACTTACAATGCAGAGATACAAAAAAATWAAWAWTAATAGAACAATTATAACACGAGGAATTAAATACACAATGAGTAACGATATCTTGGCTATATACACAGGGTACTACTACAAGGTAATTGAGGTAGATATGTATACAGTTCATTCGGGAAAGTATTCAGACCCCTTGACTTTTTCCACATTTTGTTACGTTACAGCCTTATTCTAAAATGGATGAAATAAAATATTTTCCTCATCAACCTACACACAATACCGCATAATGACAAAGTGAAAACCGTTTTTTAGAAATTGTTGCAAATGTATTAAACATTCAAAACAGAAATACCTTATTTACATAAGTATTTAGACCCTTTGCTATGAGACTCGAAATTGAACTCCGGTGCATCCTGTTTCCATTGATCATCCTTTAGATGTTTCTACAACTTGATTGGAGTCAACCTGTGGTAAATTTAATTGATTGTAGAATAAAAAACATGGGCTGGTGCACACCCAGAAAAAGTATTTTGTGTGGAGGTGCTGACTAATGGCGAATAAACTATCAAAATAAAGAGAGTCGCACACTCCATATATATATAAACTCCCAGTCGTTTATTGGGTATTTACCAACGTTTCGGCATCAAATGTTGGTAAACACCCAATAAATTACTGGGAGTTTATATATGGAGTGTGCGACTCTCTTTATTTTAATAAAATCAGTTGATTGGACATGATTTGGAAAGGCACACTCCTGTCTATATACGATCCCACAGTTGACAGTGCATGTCAGAGCAAAAACCAAGCCATGAGGTCGAAGGAATTGTCCATAGAGCGCCGAGACCGGATTGTGTCGTGGCACAGATCTGGGGAAGCGTACCAAAATATTTCTGCAGCATTGAAGGTCCCCTAGAACACAGTGGCTTCCATCATTCTTAAATGGTAGAAGTATGGAACCACCAAGACTTCCTAGAGCTGGCTGCTCGGCCAAACTGAACTATCAGGGGAGAAGGGCTTTGGTCAGGGAGGTGACCAAGAACCCGATGGCCACTCTGACAGAGCTCTAGAGTTCCTCTGTGGTGATGGGAGAACCTTCCAGAAGGACAACCATCTCTGCAGAACTCTACCAATCAGGCCTTTATGGTAGAGTGGCCAGATGGAAGCCATTCCTCAGTAAAAGAACATCAGCTCGCTTGGAGTTTGCCAAAAAGTGCCTAAAGGACTCGCAGACCATGAGAAACAAGATTCTCTGGTCTGATGAAACCAAGATTGAACTCTTTGGCCTGAATGCCAAGCGTCACATCTGGAGGAAACATGGCACCATCCCTACGGTGAAGCATGGTGGTGGTAGCATCATGCTGTGGGGATGTTTTTCAGCGGCAAGGACTGGGAGACTCGTCAGGATCGAGGGAAAGATGAACGGARCAAAGTAAAGAGAGRTCCTTTGATGAAAACCTGCTCCAGAGCGCTCAGGACCTCAGACTGGAGGCGAAGGTTCACCTTACAACAGGACAACGACCCTAAGCACACAGCCAAGACAGCGCAGGAGTGGCTTCGGGACAAGTCTCTGAATGTCCTTGAGTGGCCCAGCCAGAGCTCTAACATATTTGGAGAGACCTGAAAATGCTGTGCAGTGACGCTGCCCATCCAACCTGACAGAGCTTGAGAGGATTTGCAGAGAACAATGGGAGAATTTCCCCAAATACAGGTATGCCAAGCTTGTAGYGTCATTCCCAATAAGACTCGAAGCTGTAATCGCTGCCAAAGCTGCTTCAACAAAACGCTGAGTTAAGGGTCTGAATACTTATGTAAATTTGATATTTCAGTTTTATTTATTTTTATACATTTGCAAAAATGTCTAAACCTGTTTTTGCTTTGTCTTTTCGGGGTATTGTGTGTATCATGGCGCCAGAGAAGATGGCTGACGTTTTTCCTAACCGAATGTGTTTTTTTGTTCGTTTTTTTGCGTTGTTTGGAACTTATTTTTGAACTTATTCTGTACACAATGTTGCTGCTACCGTCTTCTATGACMAAAAATATCTTCTGGACATCAGAACAGCGATTACTCATAACAAAGTGGCAGAAGCTTTTTTATTCTCCTTTAACGAGTACAAAGAGCCCGACGTGAAGGACATACTGCTTTCCCGGGAACAGGCATAAATCCCTGTCATTTTCGTGAAGAGAAGACAGAGAAAAAGAGTACGGAGGTCGGTCTTCTGAAAATTTGTAGGCGATTGAATAAACGCCCACTGCCTTCCATTCTACTAGCTAACATGCAATCATTGGAAAATAAAATCGACGACCTAAGAGGAAGATTAAACTAACAACGGGACATTAAAAACTCTTATACTTCACGGAGTCGTAGCTGAACGACGACATTATCAACATACAGCTGGCTGGTTATACGCTGTATCGGCAGGATAGAACAGCGGCATCTGGTAAGACGAGGGGAGTGGATTATGTATATTTGTAAACAACAGCTTGTGCACGATATCTAAGGAAGTCTCCAGGTTTTGCTCGCCTGAGGTAGAGTATCTCATGATAAGCTGTAGACCACACTATCTACCGAGAGAGTTTTCATCTGTATTTTTCATAGCTGTATACATACCACCACAGACTGATGCTGGCACTCTGACTGCACTCAATGAGTTGTATTCCATCATAAGCAAAAAGGAAAACGCTCATCCAGAGGTGGCGCTCCTAGTGGCCGGGGACTTTAATGCAGGGAAACTTAAATCCATTTTACCAAATTTCTATCAGCATGTTAAATGTGCAACCAGAGGGGRAAAAAAACTCTAGACCACCTTTACTCCACACACAGAGACACGTACAAAGCTCTCCCTCGCCCTCCAATTGGCAAATATGACCATAATTCTATCCTGATTCCTGCTTACAAGCAAACATTAAAGCAGGAAGCACCAGTTACTCGGTCAATAAAAAAGTGGTCAGMTGAAGCAGATGCTAAGCTACAGGACTGTTTTGCTAGCACAGACTGGAATATGTACCGAGATTCTTCTGATGGCATTGAGGACTACACCACATCAGTCATTGGCTTCATCAATAAGTGCATCGATGACGTCGTCCCCACAGTGACCATACATACATAAATACCCCAACCAGAAGCCATGGATTACAGGTAACATCCGCTCTGAGCTAAAGGCTAGAGCTGCCGCTTTCAAGGAGCGGGGCTCTTACTCTGAAACTTATAAGTAATCCTGCTATGCCCTCCGACGAACCATCAAACAGGCAAAGTGTCAATACAGGACTAAGATTGAATCGTACTACACCGGCTCTGACGCACATTGGATGTGAYAGGGCTTGCAAACCATTACAGACTACAAAGGGAAGCACACCCGAGAGTTGCCCAGTGACACGAGCCTACCAGACAAGCTAAACTACTTCTATGCTTGCTTCAAGGCAAATAACACTGAAACATGCATGAGAGAGCACCAGCTGTTCCGAACGACTGTGTGATCACGCTCTCCGCAGCAGATGTGAGTAAGACCTTTAAACAGGTCAACATTCACAAGGCCACAGGGCCAGATGGATTACCAGAACGTGTACTGCGAGCATGCGCTGACCAGCTGGCAAGTGACTTCACAGACATTTTCAACCTCTCCCTGTCCAAGTCTGTAATACCAACATGTTTTAAGCAGACCACCATAGACCCTGTGCCCAAGAACACTAAGGGAACCTGCCTAAATGACTACTGACCGTACACTCACTCTGTAAGCCATGAAGTGGCTTTTGAAAGGCTGTCATGGCTCACATCAAACACCATTATCCCAGAAACCCTAGACCACTCAATTTGCATACCCCTAACAGATCCAGAGTGATGCAATCTCTATTGCACCCCACACTGCCCTTTCCCACCTGGACAAAGGAACAACTATGTGGAATGCTTATTATTGACTACAGCTCAGCGTTCAACACCATAGTGCCCTCAAAGCTTATTAATAAGCTAAGGTCCCTGGACTAAACACCTCCCTCTGCAACTGTATCCTGGACTTCCTGGGGCCGCCCCAGGTGGTAAGGGTAGGTAACAACACATCCGACACGCTGATCCTCAACAAGCGGGCCCTCAGGGGTGCTTGCTCAGTCCCCTCCTGTACTCCCTGTTCTGCATGCTGCATGGCTAGGCACGACTCCAACACCATCATTAAGATTGCCGATGACACCACAGTGGTAGGCTTGATCACGACAATGACGAGACAGCCTATGGGAGGAGGTCAGAGACCTGGTCGTGTTGGTGCCAGGGACAACAAACCTCTCCTCAATGTGATTCAAGACAAAGGAGATGATTGTGGACTACAGGAAAATGAGGGGACCGAGCATGCCCCCATTCTCATTGATAGGCTGTAGGGAGAGGTTGAGGCTTCAAGTTCTTGTGTCCACATCTCCAACAACTAACATGGTCCAAGCACACCAAGGACAGTCGTGAATAGGGCACAAAGAAAACCGAAAAAGATTTGGCATGGGTCCTCAGATACCTCAAAAGGTTCTACAGCGGACACATCGAGACACCTGACTGGTGCATCACTGCCTGGTATGGCAACTGCTCGGCCTCAACCGCAAGGCACTACAGAGGGTTGAGCGTCGCCTAGTACATTCACTGGGGCCATGCTTCCTGCCTTCCAGGACCTCTATACCAGGCGGTGTCAGAGGAAAGCCTAATTAATTGTCAAAGGCTCCAGCCACCCTCGTCATAGACTGTTCTCTCTGCTACCGCACGGCAAGCGGTACAAGGGCCTCAAGTTCAAGAGGCTTCTAAACAGCTTCTACTCCAAGCCATAAGACTCCTGAACATCTAATCAAATAGCTACCAGACTATTTGCATTTGCCCCCCTCCTCTTTTTCCACCACTGTTACTCTCTGTTATTATCTATGCATAGTCACTTTAATAACTCTACCTTGATGCATATTAATCGGTGCCCCCGCACATTGTCTCTGTACCGATACCCCCTGTATATAGCCTCACTATTGTTATTTTACTGCTGCTCTTTAAGTACTTGTTSCTTTTATTTCTTATTCCTATTCGTATTTTTTAAACTGCATTGTTGGTTAGGGGCTTGTAAGTAAGCATTTCACTGTTGTATTCGGCTCATGTGACTAATCGCATTTAACTTGAGATTGATGAGGGGGAGAAAAACAATTTAATCCATTTTAAAATAAGGCTGTAAGGTAACAAAATGTGGAAAAAGTCAAGGGGTGTGAATACTTTCCGAATGCGCTGTATATAGGTAGGGATAAAGTGAGTAAGCAACAGCATATGTGATGAATCAAAGTGCAAAAAGGTTTAATTAAGGTTTAATTAAGATAGTCCGGGTAGCTATTGGTTAACTATTTAGCTAACTATTTAGCAGTGTTATGGCTTTGTGGTAGAAGCTGTTCAGGGTCCTGTTGGTTCCAGACTTGGTGCATCGGTACMGCTTGCTGTGCAGTAGCAGAGAGAACAGTCTATGACTTGGGTAGCTGGAGTCTTTTTAGGGCCTTCCTCTGACACCGCCTGGTATGAAGTTCCTGGATGTGCCCTACGCACTACCCTCTGTAGCGTCTAGCGGTCGGATGCCAAGCAGTTTCACAGGTGACATGCTGTTAGAAATAAGTTCCTACTAGCACGTGAACGCAGCAATAGACAAGTTTCCCACTAGTAATTACCAGTTGGCTGTTCAACTGGATTGTTTCAAGTCGATGTGGTAAATTCCCACTTACAAACACAGCATAAAGGGCACACTCTTGTGCCCAGGCTTTCCTGACACACGCCAGATCTTGCAATGCCTGGATAGGTATTTTATGTAACATATGCTGTGGTCCACATCATGTTATAGCAATCTGCCAGTCGATGACGTGGTACAAAACCATTGGCTGATGCATGCAACGTCTGAGCAGGGGAACGTGACAAGTCTGTTCAAGAATGTTGAAGATATTTTGGGAAAATGTGTCGCTCAGTACAAACCCTCATGCAACGTAGCAAATGTTTAATTTAACTGAACACACCACAAGTATTATTATAGTCAATAAAAAAAGTTACTGATCCCCTTGATAAAGATGAGAAAAAATTACTGTAAAAAATAAATAATTAAAATACTAAACTATATTGCATGCTTAAACAAAATGGAAGTTATATTATTTTATACTAATAAAGTCAGCAAAAAAAGAAACTGCGTTTATTTTCAGCAAACTTAACATGTGTAAATGTTTGTATGAACATAACAAGATTCAACAACTGAAAGAAACTGAACAAGTTCCACAGACATTTGACTAACAGAAATGGAATAATGTGTCCCTGAACAAAGGGGGGTCAAAATCAAAAGTAACAGTCTGGTGTGGCCACCAGCTGCATTAAGTACTGCAGTGCATCTCCTCCTCATGGACTGCACCAGATTTGCCAGTTCTTGCTGTGAGATGTTACCGCACTCTTCCACCAAGGCACCTGCAACTTCCCGGACATTTCTGGGGGGGAATGGGCCTAGCCCTCACCCTCCGATCCAACAGGTCCCAGACGTGCTCAATGGGATTGAGATCCGGGCTCTTCGCTGGCCATGGCAGAACACTGACATTCCTGTCTTGCAGGAAATCACACACAGAACGAGCAGTATGGCTGGTGGCATTGTCATGCTGGAGTGTCATGTCAGGATGAGCCTGTAGGAAGGGTATCACATGAGGGAGGAGGATGTCTTCCCTGTAACGCACAGCATTGAGATTGCCTGCAATGACAACATGCTCAGTCCAATGATGCTGTGACCCACTGCCCCAGACCAAGACAGACCCTCCACCTCCAAATCTATCCCGCTCCAGAGTACAGGCTTCAGAGTAACGCTCATTCCTTCGCCGATAAACGCGAATCCGACCATCACCCCTGGTGAGATAAAACAGCGACTCGTCAGCGAAGAGCACTTTTTGCCAGTCCTGTCTGGTCCAGCGACGGTGAGTTTGTGCCCATAGGCGACGTTGTTACCGGTGATGTCTGGTGAGGACCTGCCTTACAACAGGCCTACAAGCCCTCAGTCCAGCCTCTCTCAGCCTATTGCGGACAGTCTGAGCACTGATGGAGAGATTGTGCGTTCCTGGTGTAACTCGGGCAGTTGTTGCCATTCTGTACCAGTCCCGCAGGTATAATGTTCGGATGTACCGATCCTGTGTAGGTGTTGTTACACGTGGTCTGCCACTGCGAGGACAATCAGCTGTCCGCCCTGTCTCCCTGT